>NC_089849.1:55962998-56172998 GCF_035609145.1 Eleutherodactylus coqui
TGTGGGTAAACCCCATTAGGCAATATTTATAAAGCCATGGAAACCACTTTTTGGCCAGTGTTGGTATGAAGTACGGGCTTGGAGTAGTTGTAATTACAATATATGCTCTATAATTATTCAGAATTTCTTTTTAGGCTAGAGGGACATATCTATAATTATGAGTTGCGCCCAAGGAACTTGGACACAATTGGCACTGGACGGCACATAGACCCCCTTCCGTGTGCTGCCCGATATGTCCTATTCTCATTTCATGGATGGAAATATGACATGCCATGAGTTTTTTTCACATGGATCATTGTAAAAAATTGCTAAAGTGTATAGCTTCATAGGCTATAATGGGGGAGCGGGCTGTCTATGGAATTACCTGACAGCACATGGCCAGAAAATGCAGCCGTGTAACTATAGTCTTATAGTCCAGTTTTATGACATGGATGATTCAGACTATGAGCCAGTAAGAGGTAATTAATACAGGTGAGTTTTAGAGTTGAGTTCTGTCCAAGTTGTTAACTGAGTAAACTCAGATAGGACTCGGACCCACTTAAATCAATGCGGCTATTCAGACCAGCGATTTTTTTTTCACTGACTTATTGTACATGTGAAAAAAATCCCAGCGTGTCCTATTCTGGTCCAGTTCACGAATGAGAGTAGGACATGCAATGTTCACTCTCCTGCACATTGGACAGGATGGGTATCCATGTGCTGTCCGATAAGAATTGTGCCAGACAACCTTGGGCGCAGCTCGCACTGGCTGTCTGAATATAGCCTTATGGTAGTTTCACATCTGCAGTAGGGATTCCGCTTTCCTATTCCATTCAGGGAGCAGGAAAGGGGAATACCCGAGACTGAATGGTTCCGTCTTTGCACAGAACTGAACAGCTCTTTTTCTTCTGGTATTTTCAGCCAGACCTCCGACCGGAGGTTCCAACCCAAATGTGAAACCAGCCTAAGTCTCAGTTCAGTGATGACAATTTGTACAACTCTGTGGAATATATTAGAGCCTTGTTTGGTGCAGAGTGTTAAGGCAGCAGAATGCAGTCCTCAGCTCTCGCTCACAACCTGAAGGTTGCAGGCTCAACCTCCGCTTGGTTCAGGTACCCGTCTCAAAGTTTCCATCCTTACCGAGGTTGGTAAAATGAGTAGCCAGCTTGCTGCGGGGTAAAGATGTCTGGGGAAGGCAATGGCACACCACCCTACAAAAACAGTCTGCCAAGAAAATGTCACAATGTGACATCATCCTTGGAGTCGGTCACGACTTGGTGCTTGCACCAGGGGACTTTATGGAATACATTAAAACTATATAAAAAGTGGCAATGCTACCCATGTGGCAGTATCCTACCCAACATTTGCTCTTGGAACCAATACGTTGGACAGGTTGTTTTTTTCCTGGTTGGTCTTGTTGTTTCCTCCAAGAGAGGACATTCTGGAGGTGACGGACGGCCATTCATTCTTCTCCTATCTTCATAGTATTGCAGTACCATGTATGTTCAGCCAAAACATACATGCATGCTAACAGGGGAGTTGATTATTTTAGCTGCAGGTCTGGTGAGGTTTATTACCTCCCTGCGTTCACCAGTCTGTCCATCTAGCAGTCGGTGCCAGTAGTTAAACTTGACCCGGAGTCTCTGTAAATAGCTCTATCGATGAACCAGAGCCATAGTCCAATCCATCTGATACTTTGTGTGCTTTGCCTTGTATGTTTGTTGTTTGGTGATTATCGCAGCGTGTATCTCGCTTGCTCAATATGCACAATCATAAATCATGGAAGGAAACTAAATGGAATTTTACAGCCTAGCAACTGCTGTAAAAATGTTCAGTGAAGGGAACAAACACACAGACATCCATGAAGTGTGCCTACAAGAGGGACCAAAAGTGCACTGCAATATCTGCTGAGGTTCATTAGTCCTATACTTAATCCCATACAACCCATTACCTCCCACTACTTCCAATAGCCCTATATTGCTGCAGTGGCTCCACATACAAGTACCCCTTTTCCTTTATATTTCTGCCCTTGCGCCATTGTTGAAAGGTGAATGCTGCAGGTACGTCTTATAGTTATGGTGATCCTAATCTTGGATATTTCTCAAACTACACAAGTCATTTTGCAGGGTTCTGGCAGTTCTGCTCCTGTCCTCGTTGCACAAAGGAGTAAATACTGGTCCTGATACTAAGTTAATGCCCTTCTACGGCCCTGTCCAGCTCTCCTTGTGTAACGGCCCGTGTCCTGGTGCTGTATCTGCTCTTGAGACTGTGCTGGGAGACACAGCAAACCTTCTTGTGACAGCACGCATGGTTGTGCTATCCTGGAGGACTACCTGTACAACTTGATTGGGTACCGCTTCATACTACCAGTATTGGCAATGATACTAGCTGAACTCAAGACTAGAGAAGAATCAATCAGGAAGGATAAGAATTCAAAACCATTCCTTTTCCTGGTTGTCTTGCTGTTGCCTCTCCAATATACCGGTTGTCACTTTCATTTGCACCGAAGCAGGTAAAACTGATTCACAATGACTTATGGCTCCTAACTAGAAGTATTGATATCCCTGAAGTTCAAGTGACTTGGGTTATGGTGGAGGATGTTCAAGTTAATTTTTTGTTTTTTAATTTGTGCTCTACATGTGTAAAAAATAATAAACAATCCTATACTGACCTTTCCTGCCTTACTGCAGCTCCGTCCTCTACGTCAGGGTGCAGTGAGCCTGTTTACTGGAGATCACAGGCTGCTGCAGCTAATTACAGACTCCAGTACATGAATGCTGAGGTCCACGATTGGCTGAAGCAGCCTGTGACGTCCCATACACAGGCTGCTGCAGCCTGTGACATCCCATACACAGGCTGCTGCAGCCTGTAACATCCGATACACAGGCTGCTGCAGCCTGTAACATCCCATACACAGGCTGCTGCAGCCTGTAACATCCCATACACAGGCTGCTGCAGCCTGTAAATACACCATCAGGGTAAAACCAGAGACCTGGAGCTGCAGGATTCCAGGGCAGGTGAGTATAGGATCATTTATTATGTTTTAAGATAGTGAGCAAGGATTTAAAAATAATAATAATTAAGACATCCCCTTTAAGTGTGACCTTATTTTTTTGAGCAGTGTAAAAAGGAAGAACTAAGGATGCTTTCACACATGGCATATTCACTGTGGGCTTTCTGCAGCAGAAAATCTACAAATATACGTTGGCCAAATCTGTACTTAAATGGTGTGGATTTTATCACAGATCTGCTGCGGGTTTTAATATTTGCATTTCAAGAATTGAAATCTGCACTAAAAATCCTCAACATAATTAGATATGCTGCAGATTAAGAATCCGTAACATGTTTGAAATATGCTGCGGATTCGATGCAGAACATTACTGCTCCATGCGGAGATTACAAAAACTATGGGATTTCTGAAGAAGAATCCACTGTGGAAATTCCACAGCATTTTTGCCATGCGTGAAGACACCTTTAGGCCCCCTGCACACGGGCGGAAATTCCGCAGCGGGATTTCCCGCAGAATTTCCGCATGTACACGCCTGCATAGGATTGCATTACAATACACAATCCTATGTAGATGGCCGCGATTTGTCTGCGCGCAGAAAACAAATTGCGGCATGCTCTATTTCTGTGCGGGCTCGCAGAGCCCAGCACAGAAAGGTCACTACCCAGCCGCCGGCTCTGGCCTGCGCATGTGCCGGCAGCCGGCACATGAAAGATCCAGGGGCCGCGGGAGCAGGTGAGTGCCGCGCTGCTCTCGCAGCCGAATCAGACCCGGCCGTCTGCAGGCGGCCTTATACTTCTCTTTACTGCTAGATCCACTTCTTGCTTTGGTCAAAAAACTGACACAAAAACTACAAATACCTTTGTGTGAGACCATTCCAATTCTTTTTTTTGGTATTACCCGCGTTTTGATTTATTTGCGCTGCATGTTCACTATATGCGCTGAAGTCAACTCTACTACATTTCGGACTTTCCCGTTTGTACGGCTGCATTGCTGTACTGTTAGGTCTGTGTTGAACAGAAATGTTTTGATCACTTATCTTCTTTAGATGAAATGTCAGAATATTTGTGGAATGCGGACGTTCTGGTTATACTGCGTAGGAATTTTTTTGAGATTGAAATCTGACAGTTTAAACAGTGTCAAGTGAGTTGAGGGTGAGCTGTGCAAACATGGCGGCAAAAAGGGACAAATGATTGAGGTCAGACCATGAGAGAAATGTTGGGTTTTGGGCAAACAGTAATTGCAAGCTTAATTTAAATGGTTACTAATGTTTCAAACAATGTGTGCTTATATGATAGGCAATGTGATAATTAGCAAAAGGGCAATTTATTTACCTAAAATTATGTACTAAAAAACCCCTCTAAGGTTCTGGCCACAAGGCGTCTCCCCTCCTCCCAAACTTGCCTACTGTCAAGTGCATACGTGCTCTGCTTCGTGCAGTCTGCAATAAGTGGAGAAAGGGTATTAGTTATCCTGCTCATTGAAGTCTATGAGAGCAGTGGGGAGGGGGAGGAGGAGAAGGAGGGAGAGGCACACACAGAGGTCCTGCTAGAGCTAATGATGAGTTGCTGCCATTTATTCACATCTCCACTGCTCAATAATGTTGCACAGTGTCCTACATGACAATGCAATGTATCTGTTACAGACAGTTATAGAACAGAATTTGCAGTTATCTGCCCAGTGTCTAGAACACAGCAGACCAGTCAGGCTCCTCCCACCAGTCCTGAAGGACCTCAGAAATACAAGCTGCACAGGGGGAAAATGGAAAAAAAGGTAGAATACAACTCATGTGCATACATGACAACTTATACTGAAAAGTTATATCTGAAAACTCAGGTATGCTTTAATGCTTCTTTTCCATACACATTGGATGAAATTTGTCTGAACTCAAAATTTCGGTGGGACTGGCCGATTGTTGTATAGCTTCTCCCAACAGATGATGCCAGGAAAAAGAAAGATTGGGCATATTACATTTTGATGCCCAATCCTTTGTTCCCCCTGCAGATAAGACTCCATCAGAGGTGTCTGGCTGTGACCTCCTCCACTGGCCCCTTGAAAAACATATGAACGCTCGGCTGAATGTAGCATTCATGTGTTCGAGGGAATCAGGAGGAATAGCTGTCAGCCAAAGAAGCATTCAGCCCTCAGTTATCATAGGTGTATGGGCAACTTAAAGGGCTACAGATGTATGACGGGATTATTTAAGCTGGCCATAGATAGGTGATAACTTTCAACAAGAAATTGTTTGGCCCTCAGCTAACTCCTGTGACTGCACTGCAAAATATACTTAGCCAATTGCTTATAGCAAGACGAGTGTCTGCTATATACTGGCACTGCTTATCTTGCTAGGAACAATGGGATCTGTTTCCCGCCACATGGCACTTTGGCCAATCAGCTGTTCAGGCGCCTGCTGTCACCAGACACTGAACCTGCCATACCAGCACCAGCCACTACACAGTGGTCAGAGCAATCTGCTTCTGCTCAGTAACCTATGTTTTGTTGCTGACAGTGGGTGTCTGAACAACTGATCGGTTTGGGTCCTGAGCAGCGCACCCCAGGTGATCCACTATTGATGACTATCCTGAGGATAGGTCATCAATAAGAATAAGCATGCTCCCAAAGACATATACTCGACTCCAAGGAACTTAAAAGGAGTCTTCCAAACTGGATAATGCCTGAAACCTGACTGTACTCCCCTTTTATAAACACATTTGCATACTTTGTTTAAAATGAGGAAATACGTTTTCTCTTATTTTGTTTATTGCCTCCTTTTTAATTATACATAAATACTATCACCTTATTAACCCACATATAATCACAATTATGGACTCCTCATGTGTGACAGTCCCTCTTATTAATACATAGTACTTGTGTAACTGGAAACCTTGAAAAATGATTTGTTGTCTATCAACTGCAGGAAGAGAAACAGAGTTCTCTAATCTGTGAATGCGCAATATTTGTAGTACAACCAGAAATAACCTATTTTGGGTTAATTTTTCTTCTTGTTGCCTTTTATAGCTGCACATTCTCTTTCCCTTTCCATGTTTGCTGACTAGGTCGGCTCTTTTAGTGTGATGTCAGAGCTGTGCTGTGTGCTCTGGGCCAAAAAGATGTCTCTTCCTGCTGCTCCACCTCCCCTCTCACAGCATACAGTCTCACACAGACCCTTGGGGAGAGATACTGCAGCTGCATCCTCCTCCTCCTCCATTTTCTAGACTTAAATTTGTATGTTAAACTGCTTTTATTTTGTGGACTAAGGGGAATTCTGAATATTTAAAAAGAAGCTGAAGGAATGGAAATCCAGACAACTGGAATGTAAGATACTACTTCCCCCTAATAAAAATATATTACATGTACTACTGTATAACTAATATGCAAATAAAAATGTAGATATTCCATATTTGCTCCAATCATTTAAAACATATGTGGAATGATGCACATTAAAAAGAAAAAAAAATCTTGCTATTTCTATAGCGCCAACGTATTCTGCAGCGTTTTCAAGTAATTTATTTATTTATTACCCCCCCCTTCCCCCAGCCCCAGCAAGCTGGGTACTGATTTTACTGACCTCGAAAGGATGGAAGGCTGAATTGACCTTGAGATGACTACCTGAACCATGTGGCGATTGAACTCGCAACCTTCAGGTCATGAGCGGGAGCTTAGGACTGCATTTCCTTTGCCTTCGCACTCTGTGCCACACATGGCACTCTGTTTATATATTATAGCGAACAGTGTTGTTGGGGAATGCTTCAGGACCTCATAAAGAATTGCATCAATTGTTTTCTTAAAGACAACAGGCAAAGTATTGAGCACTTTTCTATTTTTTTCCTCATGCAGATGAAGAAGCTGATGCTCTCCATCATTCTGATCTTGTCATTCCCGTTGTGTCAAGGGAAACGCAGCATGAACTGCAAAGATCCCACTGAAGAACATTTAAGGCAGAAACTTGAACGACTGTCAACAGATTATCTACTGCCAAGCAATTCAGACCAAATCCCTGATGCAAAGATGAAAAAATGTCCTACAAGTGTCAACACCTCCTCAGAGCTGATTCAAGACAGGAGTATTTCTCCATGGTCTTACAGGTGAGACCTAAGGGTCCCCATACACATTATACTTTATTCATTCCAACCTGCTGATAATGGCAGCGCTGGATGACTTTCTGATGTGTATGGACGCGGCTCAAGTTTCCCCCCCGACATCAAGAAGAATCAGGGACTTTGAATTTCAGCATCCGATCCTTTTGCTCCTAAAAAAATGCTTACCTCCCTGTAACATATATAATAGTTTCTATTGTGTCCCTCTTTTCTTCTGTAACATATATAAAGGTTTCCATCACTGTAAACTCAACTGGAGCAGCCAATGTCAGGCAGCTGCTGCCAAGGCAAATGGGATCATGGGGTGCATCAAATGAGGTCTAGGCACACATAACAAGAACATTGTTCTTCCTTTTTACAAGTCACTGGTCAGACCATACATGGAATATTGTGTAGAGTTTTCGACACTGGTACCCAAGAAAAACGTATCAGAGGTTGAGCGGATTTAAAGACAGGCAACTAAGTTAATAAATGGAATGGGTGGACTGCAATATCCTGAGAGGTTATCAAAATGGGGGTTATATACTTTAGAAAAAACGTGGCTGAGGGGCAATGTACTAACTATGTATAAATATATCAGGGGACAATACAGAGATCTCTCCCATCATCTGTTTATACCCAGGACTGTGACTGTAACAAGGGGACTCCCTCTACATGTAGAGGAAAGAACACAACAACGTAGAAGGGATTCTTTTCTGTAAGGGTACATATATAAAGGTTTCCATCATGTCCTTCTCTCCTACAGTAACATATATAAAGGTTTTCATCATGTTCCCCTCTCCCCTTTTTCCTCCAAACTACACAAATTAAGTTATTTAAGTCTTTTCTGGTAAGTTTTGTTTTTGGGATCTTCCATCATTTTTTAAAGCCAACATAGGACTTGTTCTATTTTTGTCATTGTCTTTCTGTAGATGAGGTCTCCAGAACTGCATTGTATTCCGGATGTGGTTTCACCAGAGCTCTGTAATGCAAGATCACAATCTCCCTCTTTCTACTGGTTATAGCTCTCAATATGTAGCTGAGCATCCTTACTTTCTTCACTGCCTGACCACATTGTTGAATCATTTGGTTGAAATCAGAACCCCTAAATCCTTCTCTTCTGAAGTCCTGAATAATACAAAACAGCCGATAAAATACTCAGCTATTGAACTGCAGTTTCCATTGCTTTGACCATTTATGCAGTAAGGCTAAATGTACAAAAAAATCTACACCAGCTATGAGCAGGAGTGGATTTCCCACACATTACCGCCGAGTAATACTCTAAAAATCTTGTCATTTAGTATCCAAATTATTCCACCATTCATTGTCAATGGTAAAGTCCCCGGTCGTGTACGGCAGTTAAGGTTTACTTGCTCCCAGTAATCCAGTTCTTTTTTTGGGCATCCTATGGATTGGGAGCCCTGCGCAGTTGTCCAATTTGCCAGCCTAAAACCAGACTTATTTGACTATGGTAGAGGCTTTAATTCCATACCCGCTGAAGATATGTTATGTCATGTATTTACAATGTTACTATTACTATATATATTTCTATATACATTCTTCAACATTGAAATTGTAACAGCAAGAAGGAAAAGTCATGGAATTATGGAAAGCATAGGATGGATAGATATATTAATGATATGCAAATGATAAAAAAAGGAAAATGTTCTACCACACTGAATACACTTAGGCACGCCAATCATCAAGATGCACTGCTAGCTGCTCCTTTTGCAATTGCTGACCAA
Organism: Eleutherodactylus coqui; assembly: GCF_035609145.1. Taxonomy (NCBI): domain Eukaryota; kingdom Metazoa; phylum Chordata; class Amphibia; order Anura; family Eleutherodactylidae; genus Eleutherodactylus; species Eleutherodactylus coqui. Next base: position 55,971,806 of record NC_089849.1, read on the forward strand.
CGATGTCCCGGATATGCTCAATGGGAGACAAGTCTAGAGTCACCAAGGCCATGGTATTACATTTAGGCCATGCAGGCTGCTCACAGTAATAACTATGTATGAATATATCAGGGGAGATAAAGACGGCTTCTGGGACACTTCGAAGAAATGGTCATGCCACTGTGGCCAAATCAATATAACTCTGATCTGTTAATGCACCTGAAATGAAGACTAGAGGGGCTAGAATGAAGAGTAGAGGCTAGAGGAGTAAGACTGGTGTGACGTTCCAGCGAAAAGGCCTCTGGCTATCATTACATCCAAGACAAAAGTGGGACTCATTGCTGAAGAGGATAGACATCCATTCTAGCCTCCATTGCTGCCTTGCTCTGCACCATGATAGCCTTTTAGAGTAGTGGCATGAGTTCAATGGAACACCTCTTGCTGGACATGTTGCTCATCATAGCCCAATGTTGGGCAAATGCCTTCTGATGGTTTGTATAGACAGTGTATAGACAGGCTGGACTAGATGGACATTGTCTTCATTCGGCCTTACGAACTATGTTACCTTGTTACTATTTGACGCCCTAGGCTTGTTGTGTGACGTCTTATTTCACTGGCAATACTGATTGGAACACTATGTTCCTTTCTTCTAATCTGATAATCTGTCCATGTAAAGGTTCACCTCTGTGCACCTTTCGCTGTCATTTGAGTAGTTCTCCCAACCACGGGATATGAAATGTTGAACAGTGCTGACATCTTGACCTACACGTATAGTGATCTGCCAGAATGATAAAACCAAGGGCTCTCAGTTCAAGTTTTCTGTCTCTCGCAGTTTGCAACAAGTAGTAATAACTGACATGCTGACGAACGGGAGGCATCTCACAATCATGCCACAAGACTAAACCTTTTGAGTTTTCGCATGGCTGAAAAAACTTGCCACAGATTGGAGCTAGGTGCTGGATCATTTGAACATTTGTATATCTTAGCAACTCCTTCAAAGTCCTCGATTTGCATTACCTTATGACTTGCCCTTCTTGGTGTTGCAATTTTAATGTTGTAGTATTCATATGTACAAGCTTTGAAATTCTTGGCATCTCTGTAACATGATAATTCACTAGCATCTATATGAGTGGCCACTAACCCGATATTCTTGTTTTTTTTATTTTTAGGATCAATGAAGACATGAACAGATACCCAAGGCAGATTGTTGAGGCCTATTGTCTGTGCAAAGGTTGTGTTACCTCCAAGGAAAGCTCAATGGTCAGTGAACCCTTCTACAGAGAAGTCCCAGTCTTACAGAAAACCAAAAAGTGTAAGAAGTCCCGATTCATCTACAAGCAGAAACACATAAAGATTGCTGAATTTTGCATTTGCCGATTCCACTGAAGACCCGGGACCAGGACAACCTCCAATCTGACATCTGATGTTACGGAGATAGCTTGGACTGACTTCGGTTCACCTTAATAATCTTAATAGTCTGTTAAGCGAATGATGTAGTTCAAGTGTCTAATGGATTAACCTCCCCCAGACATCGTTATCTGTGCTGCCATAATCTGCAAACCTTGTTTCTGAGAATTCTTTATATGACCAAATTTTTGGGAATCTGTAGATCGACCATTTAATGAAGAACAAACTATCAACATGACAGTAAAGAAGCACCCGGATGGAGTAGAAGGAAAATCTAGTCCATAATTACCTTGCATTGGGCTAACCCTTTCCAATCCAATTTTGGATTCAGGGTTTCCTAAAAGGCTTTCTCTTTTTGCTGTTATACAACGGTGCCCTCTGTTGGCTAAAGCCAGTGTGTGTGTACGCCAGAGAGCCTCCGTCAGAGTAGTGGCTGGCATTAGACGGTAAGAATAACCTGTCGGATGTCTTCTGACATTGGAGCTGTACAAGCTTCAATCAGAATGTAGGAAGACGGCAGACAGTGGATTGGAAAGGGTTAATCCAGTAAACGTGTCATAGTTTGGATGTTTTTACAGTCTGATGTATTTGGATATTTTTGTGTGTGGCTTTTGTACATTGTGTTACTGGGACCGTGAGATGTTTTGGTAATTTTTTAAGTACTTTTGTGTGTATGGACAATTACTGTGTTTGATTTGTAAATGCGCTGCTGTATAAAGTTAAGTGTGTGTGACGTTTTTATGCTTTTTATGTAGAGTTTATATCTTTTATTAATAAAATGAAGAATTTCTTTATCCAAATCAATATTACTAAAAAAAAGTTTAAAAGGGGAATCTCTTCCTATTATGTTTTTAATTAGGGGTTGTCGGAGATCTTAGTTTTCTTGATGGCTTAAAGTGGTTTCCAGGTTTTCTACCATTGATGACCTATCCTCAAAATAGGTCATCAAGAGTCGATCAGCAGGGGTCCGTAACTTAGGATCCCCGCTGAGGATAGGCCATCAATAAGTCCTGGAAAATCCCTTTAACCCCTTGAGTGGCACGCCCGGAAATTTTCCAGGACGAGCTCCACTGCCGATAGTGATATAGCCCGGAAGATTTCCAGGCTGTGTATCACTATGGGAGCTACAGAGCACAATGCCACAAGCTGTGGCATTGTGCTCTGCCTGCACAGACCCACAGAGAACAAAGCAAGGGCTTTGAAAAACCAGCAGAAGATATTGCCGATCTGCCGGCAATCTCCTGCTTCTAAGTCTCCTGCTTTGTTTATAGGTTGCCATAGAGACCATCGGCTTGTCAGAAGCAAGCAGATGGCCTCTGTGGCAGGGAGAGCTGATGCTTGGCTGTCAGAGGACAGCTAGGTACCAGCTCTTACAGCAGAGATCAGAGAAAACCTCCGATCTCTGCTGTGTTAACCCTTTACATGCTGCAGTCTATGTGACTGCAGCATGTAAAGGGCTGTCACTGCAGCATGTAAAGGGCTGTCACCATGGGACCCCGGAATGTGATCAGGGGGTCCTGATGGGTCCCTGTGGAAGTCCCCTAAAGGGACAAAAAAAAAAAAAAAAAGGAAAAAAATTATTTAAAAAAATTATAAAAACACTTGTCTCCCTTTACTTTGTAAAAAAATCAAAAATAAAATCACACATGTGGTATCCATGTGTCGTAATGACCCAGAGGAGGACGTTAATACATTATTTAACCCCTTAATGACATGGCCCCGTTTTTTCTTTTTCCCCATTTCTTTTTTTCCTCCTCCCTGTTTAAAAAATCACAACTTGTCCCGCAAAAAACAAGCCCTCATATGGCCATATCAATGGAAAAATGAAAAAGTTATGGCTCGAGACGCAACTGCAAAATTAGTTGAAATTCAATGATTAGACCATTTTAAAAAACCTGCCCTGGTGTATCTGACAGGGTGGTAGGAAACCCGCCACTCAAGGGGTTAAAGCAATTTTTTTTATTTGTGGTGATCCAAAATTCCAAATTTTGTGCATTTTAACTTTTTTCTATTATGTCTTCATAATGGTTAAAACTTCACTTTTTTTCTGATACAGCCCTAAATACCTGCATAGATATTCAATTGCATAATAAATCTCTGGCTGCAGCCACCACTAGGGGGAGCTCACTGTATACTGTTTTATTATTGAGTATAATGCAGTAAGGTCCTAAGTTCCAGCTAGTGGAAGCTGCAGACAGGTACATTTTTTTTAATTTAAAAGGAATGTATCACCTATACTTTCTTCGAATTCAACCCAGAAATTGATACATATTCATTTTTTTTTCAAATCGGTGTTTATTCTCTAGAGAATTAGTTTTATTCTATTGTCTGTACATGACTATGGAGACGGCCATCTTGCCTGAGCTTTTGTTAAAAGCATTTAGAGATATGCATTACAGCAGCCTCATGGGCCATAGGAACATAGAATGTGGAATGGAGATGACTCCTTGACTTCTATAAGAAACTGTTCTGTGACCTGCACAGAAATCATTATGCAAGGGAGAGGGGAGGAGGAAGAAAGCTGTGAACATCATCTATTATGGATGGAGGATCCTGTGTTATTAATAGATTGTAATTCTGCCTTTGATAATGAAATGACTGCTGAAAAGTGACTACTACAGAACAGGAAGTATCAGACTGTTGTTAGGCTTAGTGACCAGAGAGAAAACTGCAGAATTTCAGGATTTTTAAAATACAGATAGTAACATGGAAATTTTTTAAAAAAATTTAAAGAATATGTCTAACTTAAAAACTTGATTGAAGCAATACTCCATATGTATGCACAAGGTTTGGGGCTCTGTCAGAACAGGATGTAAAGATATATTAGAAGATTAACTAGCACAAAATGTTGGAACTGAAATCAACACGATGTTAAAAGGTGGATATACAGTTTACAGGTCTTCCTTATGTACACAATCTATATTTTGGGTCCTTTCATTAAAGGGGTTCTGACATGAATAATGTTTTTATGCTTTAACAACAGCCATTGTTCCCTGGTCTGCCTAATGGACACAGGGAACCCACGATTTTTGGCTGTTAAAGCATAAAAACATAATACTGTTGCTGTTGTCATCAGGGGGTCATCTCCCAGCAGGCAGTCTTCTTCCTCCGACGAACCAAGAATGGGCCGCCCCTTCCCCCGGGATTGTGCGCATGCGCAGTGGAGAGGTGCCCTCTGACAGGAGTCAGGACGGGCCGCGTCTCCACTGCGCACACGCAGAATCTCGGAGTTCAGCCAGGACGGACGGGCCGCCCACAGCAAGCATTGATTGTGACGTGCTTGTTGTGGGCGGCCCGTCCGTTCACCTCGGAAGTGGCTGACAGATGGAGCAGAGCAGGAAGTGGTCATTTTGACTGCTCCTGCTCTGCTTCTAGAAGCCACAGAAGAAGATGCTGGATGGAGGGGACATGCCTGGTGATCGGTCCTGGCCAGGCAAGGTGAGTAACATTTTTTTTCATGTCAGAACCCCTTTAAATATACCATTGACTATTGAGACCTGGAAATGTAAAATATTTCAGATAAGGTTGCTTGGGGCCCGGAATACGGTTTAGAGGCCTATAATGTATATATAGAAAGAATGAGTATTCTCTGTAAGAGGCCAACAATTTTACATTTACGTAGCCAAATATTAGTGTTCATAGTCATGTTAAAGTAATCCCTACAGTCATGTTTGAACACACACACAGAAAATCTTATATATCTGAGGCTTCCTCCATGGCATGACATACTATGGTTCTTCATTAAATGGAGTCATCTACAATAAGATATCATCCTGTAATAGTTAAGTGAGGTGGTACTCCCTTATACCTGTATACTTGTTGAGTTCTAGAGACTTTGCTAAGATTTAATGGCATAATTTCAGTGATCACGAGGCTAGTTTGTATTTAATAGATAATGCCCTTCAATTGTACATGACTAAGTATCACCTAGGAGTTTTTATGACCAGAAACAAACCTCTTGGTCTCTGTACTTGAGCATTTATATGGTGAAAGGCTTCCATGGTGACCTCTGTAAGAGGTGGCCAGTGGCCACCAAAGTTTTCAGACGGTTCAGCATTTTAAGAGTTATTTCCAAATTTGTCAAGCATAGTGTCCTATATTGAATATATGTTTCGAACAAGTTCACAATTCAGTACTACAATGCTCATTGCATGTGATATATGATCCTGATCTAAGAGCCAAATACCAGTGAGATGGCTCTGATCCTAGTGCCATGTCTCAGCAATGTCATATGATCCCTGGCATTGCTGGTGCACAATAATATTTTCAGGTGCCAACAACTGCTGAGCCATATAAAGATGACCTAGGAGCCACGTGCAGCTCCAATTCCATTGATGGTGGTCACTGCTCAATAAAAAGGGGTACGCAATGCAATAAAAAAATAGTTTCTTGGCATACCATATAGAATGGTACCCAGTAGACAGAAAAATGGTGCCATGGTGACAATTGACAGCTACATTTCTGTTTCTGAAGTTTTACACTGAAAATTCTCTGGATGTGGACTGATTATATATCTATGGTAGATCTTGATGTAATCAGGTGGGGTATGATATTTGTAGCTGATCTTTGCTTGATTGTTATATACCCTTTATCTATTAAAAGCTTGTGCATCTGCTACAATGGCACGCAATATCTTTAATTATTACTTGCACCTAGGGAATAAAAAATTCAATTCTGTGACATCACAAGGATGCCTGCAGCTTTCTCACCATGACTTCAAGAAAACTAGTGGAATAAGAGATGGAACATGGAATCCAAAAAGCAACAATAAACTTTACTTGGCTATCTCTGTGATCCAGTCCCTTATTAGGAATCATTGGTACATTCTCTTGAATGCAACAAATAATTTAGAATACTGCAACACAGTCCAGAACAGTCTAGCAACTCTGTTACGACTTGCCGGCCATTGCAGGAACAAGTTACGGTCTTTAATAGAAATTAGCAAAAGTTTTGAAAACTTTGGTTCGACGAACATTGGAGAAAGTTTGGTTTGGTCCGAATAAGTTTGAACTGAACCTTCATCAATAATAATAATCCTGGCCAGACAGTGGTGGTTGTTCCTCTTCTCCTGTGGCTCAGTGGTTAGCATTGTTGTCTTGACGTGCTTACATTCTAGATTCGAGTCAAAAGATTTTCATGGAGTTTGTATGTTCTCTCCATGTTTCATAACAATCATCTTTGTTTAACTCTATACAACTGTTGGCCTTGGTTAGATTTAAACCTAAGTGTCCAGCGCTACAATGCAAGTGCTGACCACCGAGTCACGGGAAGTACCACTACTATTGTTTGGCTGAGATTATTATTGGTGAAGCTTCGGTCAGGATGAAACGCTTGAGGTTCGGGTTCACCACAAACCCAACTTTTAGTGAAGTCCAAGTGGTTTAATTTGCCCAATACTATATTTTAACACAACACAAGCCTGTAGCAATTTGTTTCACTTCTCAATAATGCATCATCAGTTACACTACATACAATTTCTTGATAGTTCTCAGGCCTCCTTGAAATATATATATACAGGCTTTTAATATCCACAGTCGTTGTGGATATTTCTCTTACTCTCTCAACATGGCAGCTGCGAATGACCAGAGCTTCCTCAGCTCCCACGTATGGTCGACTGTTTGGCACTTCAGTCCAGACAGCCAATTCTAGGAAATGCTTGTACAGCTCACAGGACTGCTCCCAACCTCTCACATAGGCTTCCAACCTTGCTCTGCGCGATCACATGTCTCTGCAGCAGCATCTCCTCCTTCAACAACTCTGCCGCACCAACACAACAACCTACATGCCACAACTCACTTTTAATATTTCCCTTGGCACCTCTCTTTCAATCACAATGTGTCTTCTAATTCGCTTATACAGGCATAGGGGTCTTCACAGCCTAGTGACCAGATACAGAGCATTTCACCATGTCTGGGTTCAAAGCCAAATGCACTCATCCACATGGGCCATGACAGTACACAGTTAACGATAAACAGCATCAATTACATAATCATCCTACACAGCTTTGTCTCAACTATCCATTCCTATAATACAATGCATAACGATTCTCGCTGTAAGGTATCTCCCTTAATACTCAGTAGTTATTAAAAGGGGGGGCAGAGGGGGAGTGGCAGAGGTGGATATATATGCTGGATGGGGATCCCAGCTCCCCTGCATAGGAGCAGCAGGGAGCAAGAACTGTTAAGGGGCACGTCACGCACCATATAGGAAGGGGTGCTATAAAGGAAGGTGTTACCGGAGGCTTTGCCCCCTTCCTTGATAGCTATTAGCACATCACTGCTCAGTAGAGTGTCCCCTTGAATAAGGAGCATTGTGTAGGGAAAAGTAATGCCCCTCAGAGAAAACATCTGAACATCCTATGGTGCCATAAAAGGCTTTATTGCTGCCTACAAGGTAGTGGAGGCTTGGGGAGCGCACTGGAAACAGAGGTGCTGTGTGCTATAGAGGACAGCAAGCTGAATAACAGGAGCTGCTGTAGGGACCCTGAGATCACTCACTGTATTACTGAAGACTGCTTAGATCTGCCAAGGAACTGTAACACAGAGTGCTAAAGCCTGCAGAGAAGCACCTAACTAATGGGCAACGATCTGTGAGAGAGAGTTCAGAACTGTAATACAGAGCGAATGATCAAGATCCACAGGACATCAAGAATTTCATCAGCACCGGGTCGTAAGTGAGGCCAACCTTATTAAAATTTGTACAGTGTGCACACCAGTAGTGGCTTGTTAGGCATTCAGCAGACCTTCTGTCAGGATAGTAAGATAAAGACTATTCTTTGGGACAGTTGTAATTGTAAGAAGGTTTGTATAGTTAGCAGTGAACTGTGACTGGGATTTGTACTTGGATCAACCCTGGAAACTCATGGGCGTTGGTATTAGAGCAAATTGCTTCAAAATTCTGCAGGGTGCGGAGAGTATTTTGCTATCTACAAACTATGTGCATTCAGCTTCAAATTTACTGTTCTGTTAGACTTTGTTGAGGTTCAATTTGTCTTATCACTAGTGTGTGTCGCTAATATTGTGTCGCTAACTTTTTTAGACCTCCTTAAAACATTGCAGAATCCGACTAGTGACTGCTGGTAATGGGTGAGTGAGAGATTTAACTAAACTGGAAACTAGGAGGTATGGAAATATACCCAAGAAAAGCTATAAATTGCCATGAATGGTATGTGATGAAGTAATGATGTGATCACAGTGTTCTCCGTGACATTGTGTGACTCATCACACTAGTCATTTCACTGTTCCATGGAGATGATGAAACTGACGTAACTGGTTGTGGCAGTGGCACAGACTGGCATGTCTAACTGCCTTTATATGGGATGGTGCTCTCTATACATTATAATCATTGGCAGCAGATATTTACAGTTGAGGACACTAGCGTAATATATGGAATTAAGAGATATAATGTTGTAAAACGGTTTAGACAATTATGGCGCTCATGCAGATATGCTGTTTCAATCCTTCACACCCCTAAACAGACTGGTAAACCTTAAATGCCATGGTTGTATGGGTAATGGGGCGCATAACAAATATTAGCCCCCTAAGGCACTTGGTCCTGGGCTTCAATCCAATAGTAAAATTACTGCGCAAAATTAAATCTCCTGCTCCTGCAATGTAGCAGGTCGGATCCTTATCCATCAGTGATAGCCAAGGACCCGGAAAAGAAGGCAGAAGCAATTTTTACAGGCTACATAGAATTCAATGAACACTATGTACTGAAGAGAAAATGCAGAAGTGTTACTTCCGCTATTCGATTCGGCAGTTACCTGACTGCAGAGTGCCCCCTGCCACAGCAGAGCTGCAGGGTCCTAGCAGATCTAGACCAGCTCTGTTATTGACTACTGTTACTATAGGGGAATGTTTTCCCCTGTAACTGGGGCTCCTATGGAGAGCTGAGGTGCTGCTGGGAGCAGCAGAAGGAGGTACAGCAGTTTGCAGAGGAGCTGCTGCTAGACAGGTGTAACGGACTGCTGAAGAAAGACTGGAAGGGGCAGTAGGAGCTTGGACCCCTGAAAGTAAGAGGGGCTGTTGTGGAGGCCAGAGAGAGTGCTGACCAAAGGACTCATGGACTGCTTGCTACAGAAAAGGAGAAAGTAGCTGTGCTAGAGCCACAACATGCTGGACACATAAGGAGCAATGGGAAGGAGGCAGTGGAATGGTACTCTTGACATGAGGCTGCCTGGTTCAGTGGAAGTGATGACTCCTGTGCAACACAACCGTAAGTGGGGCCAGCCTCCAACAAATAGGCATGCACATCATCAGAGACAAAACTTTAAGCCAGCAGGCCTGCTGTGAATAGGAACAGAGACATATTGGCTGGGGTTCGAATGCTGTGTCTCAAGTGGACTGTGTTACTAGCAGTAGAGTGTTAACCCCTAATGATGGTCTATGTGATTTATATTTCTGTCTAACAGCTTTATTAATACTGTTTTCTCCATTACTGTTATTTTGTGTTGTGCAAAATACAAAGTAGGGCATTATTGATCCTATAATTTAGTTAGACATAGTTCATGTCAGGTGAATCTGCAGTAAAGGTTAAATTGCTTGCCTGCTTTTATAGCATCACCAATTTTCACTTCTATGTCCATAAATAAATATTGTATAATTTTGTAACTCTTTCTGCACTGTATCCTGAATCTGCATTGTGATACCCCCTCCCGCAACATACTTCACTCTCCAGCTTGCAGTTCAGGCTCAGAAGGTATATCTGGGGGATCCCTGATGTCAGGAGGGCTTCCCGATGCAAGACCACAAACTGAGAGCAGCCCTCAACCTTCTGTTACTGGGAGCCGGAAATGGCTATACTGTCTACACTTGGAGCTCTGAGCGTGTGAGAGAGGAAGCATAGGAGATGGCTTCAGGGTGTGCTCTCTCTGTCACAGCAACTTTCCTACATAGCTACCTAATCAATGTTCTGCTCTTCCTATTGCCAGCACTTGGCCCAAGGCTGCAGGATTTGGTAAATGGAATCCCTGATCCGGAATTGGACTGTGGTCTGCCAGATGGGAAGCCCTGTCTTAGTTCATGTACAATGCATGTCCTCCAAACGTAGCTCAAAGCTGAGAACCCTCTTGTGTTGCATTGGTTGGAGCTTTTCTTGTCCTGTTCACGCACAGGTTTTATTTGAATTATTGTGTGTGATGAAAATCGGTCAAACCCAACAACTATGTAATGTGTGCAGGAGTTTCCCAATGGTAGATGTTGGGGAAAGAAGATTCCAGCAGAACACTCATGAGCATGGGAGAGTCTGGATGAAGAGTTATCTATAACTATCTAAAGTATATTGCCACCTTTAGGTCTGTTAGGTGGGGAGACTCCATGGGGTTAAAGTGATGTCACTTAATGGATAGATGGAGAAAGAGGGACATCAATTGTAACAGAAGGGGGCATTACACAGAAAATGATCCATTATATTGCATGTTATATCTGATGCATCAGCCAATGTTATTTTGTCAATGAATGTAATATCTTTTCACATGGTTCAAATATTGGGCCCAAACATTCCTCTGAATGCTTGTTGGCTCGACAATTGGTCCTTCAAAAGGATGGGCTGATCATTAATTTACAGTAATTCATCATTCATTTACAGCGATTGGCGGTACATCTTCCCGTATGAACAAAATGATGTACAATCCGTCAATGGGGACGAATGAGTGTAGAAATGATCATTTATCTCCTTAAGTTGATTCTCGGTCCACATGGAAGAAAATAAAATGAGGGAAGATCGACATGTGTGTTGATTGGTGGTCGTTTCACCGGGCTGAGAAATTGTCTAAAATGACCTTAGGGAGTTAATTCTGTTGTGTGTTACCAAAATTTTGAGGAAAGGGTTTTTTGTTTTAAATGACCTTTTCATTGTTACTTTCTATAGCTACAGTATAATGGAAGTTACAAAATGTGACTATGGTTTCTACTCATGTAATAAAGGGGCTCATAGTATGATATAATGTAGCCTCAAAACTGAAGAGCTGCACTCATTACCGTCTCGTACAATGGACTTTTTGTCATATCCAAATGTTTTATTTACAACCCACAGCTTTGATGGGACACAGAAATGTTGCCAGCAAGTCTGGCATTGCATTGCATATGTTTGCAAGCCTAATCATTTCCTAATCATTAAGTGTTTGCTATAGCAGTGACACATCAGATGTGCTCACTGGATATTGTATTTGCATTGTCTAAAATTACCTAAAAGTAATTACTTCCTCAATCATTTGTGTTACCAAAAAAGGAGCAACTAATGTCCCAAGAGCCTACCTGCAGAATGCGCATCCCATCACTTACTTTAATGCTGTCCTTCTCTTTGATCTTGGTCAGGGTTGCCAACTCAGCGTTCAGATATTTCTGGAAAACTGAGACAAAAATCATGGTCCAACAATTTTACGGAGATATAGGCCATGACTTCAAAATGGCTGAATATAACTCCAGAGTCCTTCTCTATACAATGACACCTGTGACTTGACATGTGCCGCCACCGTACATGTATGGTGCTCATATCAGGAAGGGGTTAATGGCATGCTATTGTTTCTGATACCCCTTAACAATATTGGAGACCAGGTGTTACGTCTACTGGGTGCATCTCGCCACAACACGGACGCAGAAGTGGTATCGCGTTCCCACAAGACGTGCAACTGGAACACCAAAGGGACAGTGAACTGTATAAGGGAACCTGGACCCATGGACAGACATAACATAGAACTGATAACGGCCAACACACTCACCCAACATTCCAGTACGCATAGGCAGATGGAATCATTGGAATAAATGCGAGGAATTAGTTCATGAATTGGCCAAGCCACTTAAGCTGCAAGCCCAACTTCAAGGATCCTCGTGTCTCGTGGTCCCTACTCTAACGAGACAATATGAACTAGAACCCTGCCTTCAAGCAGAGCGATTGCCTCGATTAAGACGGCCCTGCGCTGGAACCTAAGGGCCTCGCTAGCCTAGAGATGATACATGATCCAGTAGCACAAGACACAGTTTACACAACATGTGATTATTCTCAGTGAGAGAAACCACACCAACACACTAGAGCTAGCATGCAAGACAGAACAACACAGAACAGGACTGTCCACACCTGATATCTGGCCACCTGCACAGACACTGGACAAGACACTGTTCACACACATAACACATATACAGGCATGAAGGACAACAAACCCTAGGGTGAAAGGACACCAGCTGACTCTTGCAGAGGGGCTGGTGTATATATATGCAGCAGACCTGTCGGGATTGGCTGGCAGGAGAAACTCCACACCCAGCCAGCACAATTATCCGCCACCTGTGAAGGTGTGCTCCTGGAACCCTGTAGAACAACAGATCCCAGCAGCACAACCTGACACCAGTTCACTTCTGGTTACAGTTAATACAAAGCTGTCTTTGTGCAGGAAGCCGACAGCCCCATGCCGACAGTGACCAGCCTGGAGATCAGTTGATCGGCAGTGATCCTGAGTGGCAGACTTGCCGATTTGCTACTGGTGAACAATCCTGAAGATAGGTTATCAATAGCAAAAGTTGGGACAACCCCTTTAAAGGTGATTTTTATCTTGTTTTTTTATGACAGAGATGGGAAAACACAAAAACTATATTCTGACCACCTGTTGGATGGAGTCCAGGTTCGGTTTCGTACTGTAACGAGCACACGGGATTGTTCATATTTTTATTTGTATCGCCCTGTTATGGTTATTATATTGTTTGTTATATGAAGGGCTCAGATGATGTTTCTTTGGATGGTATAAAGGTAACCTCTACTGGCCGTCATATGCTAATGCATTTTGCATATTTTTCTATAGAGTGTTGTATGCTACGTCCCATTGGCTGTAGGGATCATATGTAGAGATGAGCGAACGTACTCGGATAAGCACTACTCGTCCGAGTAATGTGCTTTATCCGAGTACCTCCCCGCTCGTCCTGAAAGATTCGGGACGTGCTGCGGAGCGGGGAGCTGCAGGGGAGAGCGGGGAGGAACGGAGGGGAGATCTTTCTCTCCTTCTCTCCCGCCCGCTCTGCCCCGCTCCCCGCTGTGACTCACCTGTCAGCAGCGGAGCGCCCCGAATCTTTCAAGACGAGTACAGCGGTACTCGGATAAGGCACATTACTCGGACGAGTAGTGCTTATCCGAGTACGTTCGCTCATCTCTAATCATATGGCATGTCTGGAGGACTCAGGCACCTTAGAGAGGTGCACTGCCTCTGTGTGTGGTGTAGTACACCAGAGGTTGCAACAGGAGGAAAGGCTGCCAGCTGGGTCCTGTATCAGGCTCTTTGGCATGGCCCAGCTACATCGGTCCTGTGGCCTGAGGGGTCCCTGAGGGGTTTTGATCCAAGGAGACTTGCTCATGTTATTGTCCGGACTTACACTTAATTATTTTGGACACTGTGACAGCAAGGACTTTATATGGATTGTATCTCAACAGTCTTTATAACAGCAGACGTCTGTTCAGAACAAAGGCTGTTACCGAGTGGAGAGCAATGAAACCCTGCTGGTTCAACATGTTCTGGGGCATTTGTTTAACATTTGTAACATTTAAGGGTGACTACCCACTACAGTTTTTTTTCACTGCAAAATTCGCAGCGTTTTTTTTTCCTGCAGGGGTCTATGTGACTTGTAATGTTAAAATCACGATCGCGCAAAATCACGATTTCGCGGTAAATTGCGATTTTGCGTGATTTTAACAAGTCCCATAGACCACTGCAGAAAAAAAAAATTTGCGCAGTGAAAAAAAACTGTAGTGGTTAGTCACCCTAAGGCCTCATATCCACGGGGAAAATAAGAATTAAAATCCGTAGCGTTTTTCCAGGATGCGGATCCGCGCCCCATAGGAATGCATTGACCACCCGTGGGTAGATAAATACCCGCGGATTGTAATTAAAAAATTTGTGGAGCATGAAAAAAAATGGCCATGCTCCATTTTAGTGCGGATCACGCATGTGGGAGCTCATAGAGCACATAGCGCAATTGATCTCCCGCATGAAAAATAAAAGACAATTAGAGTGCATCCGCACTGCATCCACAGCCCAAATCCGCAGCGGACCTGATTTTCCCCGTGGACATGAGGCCTAAGGCCTCATGTCCACGGGGAAAATCAGGCCCGCCGCGGATTCTTCATGTAGAATCCATAGCAGGTCCCTCTTGCCCTGCGGACATGAGACCTAAAATCAGAATAAACTCACCTGCTCCGGACGATGCGGATCTTCCTTCATTCGCGGCCGGATCTTCTATCTTCGGCCCAGCGGTCCGCCGGGCCGAAGAAAGAAGATCCGGCCGGGAAGGAAGGAAGATCCGCATCGTCCGGAGCAGGTGAGTTTATTCTGATTTTAGGTCTCTCGCGGATCCGGACGGCTTCCATAGGCTTCAATAGAAGCCTGCGGGAGCCCCGCACGAAAATGGAGCATGTCCATTTTTTTTCCTGCATGCGGATCCGCGTCCAATACATCCCTATGGGGCGCGGATCCGCGTGCGGGAAAAACGCTGCGGATTTAAAATAAACATTTCCTAGTGGACATGAGGCCTAAGTGTGACACCTCCGATTTCTCGGAAGATTTTCTTAAGCTACGTTATATTAAAAATACTAAAGACTCTGACCAGACTCAAATATGGCTTTTGTGTCTCCGGAAGAAACGTGGACCTTACAGAGACTGTTCTCGTGAATGAGGGTGAGTGAGATAATTATGAATACCGTAGGACTTTGTAGTAACCATTTGTAATGTACAAATAATTGAACCTTCGATACTCAAAAGCGGTTTATTATTTTTCTTGAAATAAAATGTTCAGCAACAGAATGGCGGCTGGTTCCTCAGTTCTGACACATTACCAGTCTCCAGGAAAGTCCATCAAGCTCTTGTTGCTGGCCGACGATTGCCATGCACTACCTTGGTGTGTATGCGCGTGTAATACGCACCAAGATAGAACATGCTGTGATCTTTACTGCGTGCGTATTTTGCGCAATTTGTGTGATCGGCAGCATGGGAGCCTATGGCAGATTGGTACAGAGTATTCCGTGCACAAAACTCGTACGTGGATACACGATAACAGCATGGTTGTGTGAAGGAGCCAAGAGATTTCACTAAAATCTCAGTCCTCCAGTCTTGGGAAAGAATACAAGCATAGAAACCAAACAATCAGACATTTTTTTTGAGAACCAATTACAAAAGGTCTTCATTCCAAAGACAAAAAAACGGAGTGTGAAGGTAATTGCAGGTGGAGCTCTCATTGAGTTTAATGGCAGCTGTGCCTGCAATTACTAGTGCTGGCCACTACACAGGGGTTGGCATGATCTGCTTCCACTCCGCACCCCATATTGAGTCCTGCTATTTGATAACTAGAAATGTTCATCATGAATATTTTTTTTAAATAAAATGCTAGCACCCCCCTGGAAGTACTTGATTTCAGCTCTGCAGCACTCCACATGCCGCCTCCTGAATATCTTGAATGTGACTGTTTTGTTAATCCAGTTTTTTAGTATTTTTTATTTTTCCCAGGACCACAATTCCTCTAACCACCCCACTTCCCGCAAATGTGCCTCAAGAACTATAGCAACAATTCAAGAACAAATAGCAAGAAATTAGCAAATAAGTCATTTAACAAGTTACATATCTGTTTCTGTCCAGAAGAACTCATTTGCATGGAATGCACTGTATATATAGTACTATACGGATGTAGTAATCATCAGCCTGACTACAATGCTGTATACTGGAATATCACGATGCATCGGTCATATTACAGAGTACTACATCTCTATATAGAGAGGGTGTAAGTGGGGAACTCTCCTCTATGACACCTATGGACCGCCTTAACTACCCATGCGGTCACACAGAGTGCTAGCCTACAGCTTGCAAGGGGGCCACCGGCTGGGTGTAGCCAAGGTTTGCCTGGCCAGATGATCTTATTTCTTTGTAGATCTACATGAATCATCCTCCTCCTGTCTCTTTCTCCTGCCCTCTGATGTGCCTAGGCATCGCTGTCAGCGCATTGATACAACACTATTGCTTGGTTCTGCTACTGTATTTATGGCATGAGTTTGGTTCTGGTATTATATCTATGTGCTAAGGTTGATTTGTTTTGTATTTATGCCATGAGCTTGGTTCTGGTACTGTATGTATGTTATGATCTTTGCTCTGGTACAGTATTGATTTCCTGAGCTGTTCTGGTGTGCGCATGATGCAATCTTACTGCTTTCTGCATAAGCAGAATACAAGCAGCTGTCAGTGAAGTATATATTGTTTCTTCTTATGAGAGAGTAGGGGGGGGGGGGATTTATCCCAAGGCCAAAGACCAGCACTGATAATGCCCACATGTTCTCATGAGGCATAAGGATACCGGTTGTGTTCTTAAGACAACCCCATTAAACTTTTGTCTTGACTTTCATTAATTTGCGAATCCCCTTCTGACATAAGACATATGTGTGAGTCTCCATGGTGTCTTTTATACGGTATCTATATGGCTTAGCAATTATATGAAATACACTTAGGTGAACTTGAAGATTTATAAAGGAGTGGCTTGAACGACACTAGTTGGACAACTCATGATGCAATGTCAAGCGTCAGCCTCCGCATTTTTGGTTGTCAGTCCATAATTGCGTTGGATAGTTTTACTCAGAACATATCATGACGTCCTGTAGATGACCTAAATTAGAGGAATGAGCCATTACATTACACCTCCTGCCAAACACAGAGTCACAGAATTTATGGTGCAGCTTAACCACAGAAAAATAACCATAAATACCACCCAATTGGCAAGTTGAGTTTTGGATTTTAATATAAGGCCAAAATTACGGCACTTCACCCTGGCATAGCAAGATAGTTTATAGGGCCATCCTTTAGCCTGTGTTGGGGAGTTCAGCTTGGCAGTGATTTGAATAACACTGTGCCTTCTGATATTGGCTTGGGGTAACCCATAGGAGTTGGGGAAGGTTGGCTCCAGTCCAGAGGTGTAACTTAAAGCTCCTGGGCCCCAATGCAAAATGTGTAGCGGGGCCCCTAATTAGAATGTTTTATTAATAGTACTGGGCTACCTATATTAAGAAGAGAGGCCTTATGGGCCTCCTAAGGCTCCTGGGCCTGAGTACAACCGCATCCCCTGCACCCACTATAGTTACGCCCTTGCTCCAGTCCCAGATATGGGTGTTGTGTCATTATTTGGTCATTCTTCATATGTCATTGGGTTTTCTTGGAAAACATAACCTCCATCACATATTGCCAGGAAATCATGTTGTGTTGTCATTTGAGTCTAGCAAGTATATAGTTCACCCAATCATATATGGTATCAGTAAACTGCTGTAATCAGGGTATCTTGTGTTCCGATCATTGCATGTTTAAAAATGCCAAGTTTGTTACTATAATTTTTGCTGCTATTTATATGGTGTCTGAGTAGGAATCCTGCAGCTTTAAGGGTGTGGAGGATTCGGGGTGGGACAAGGTCCTAGCGGTACACCACTGTCTGGAAGCCGGAAGGTGGGCAGTGTGTACCGAATCAGTGTTGAGAGCAGAGACGGTGAAGTATGCTGTCTGTGGCTGAATCAGCCTGGTTTAGATATATTTACCCTATGAGCGTGAAGTGGAGCAATCACTTGTTCTTCTGAGTTTGAGGTTCCAAAGTGTGGGACAACTAGTACCACCACAAAGCCACCAGAAACCCAAGCCCAAACCAGATTGCACTGTCCAATCTACTTCTGGTAGGCACAGAAACTAACTGTTTGTTCACCTGAATCCCAGGCTAGAAAAAGTGCTACCTTCTGAGAGACTGTTGTTGCTCTGCAATTTAAGGTATCTGTTCTTCGTTCTGAACTTTTTCCAGCATTGAACAATATTGCTGATTGTATGGGACCCGGTACTGCCCACGTATTTTTAGTTAATCATTTTGTTATTAATGTTCCCAAGCAAAGAAGTCCTGGCCCGTGTCTTACACTGTGCATCCACGCTGACTGCCCTACACTACTACCCCAAGAGCGCACCACAGCGTAGTCTGCTCCAAGCCATCTCCGAATTTAGTGTGGTCAGAGTCTGGTCATGAAAGCCTAAAAGAACCGCTGCCAACTTTTGCCAATAAAGGTACCATGACTCTGGTATTGACCCAGTCAGTGACCCAAACAGATGTATGCTTTTTGCTCCAATTTACATCCTGGTCTCCTGACTTGGCCCCATCTCTTTTAGTGGTTAAGGCTTAAGGGTAAGCCCCAGCCTGAACCTTGGTCGATTCCAACAAAGTCACATTCTGGTGTCTATTAAGGGCCTTTTACATAATGTGATCATCGTGCAAGTGCCTGTTGTATCAATATGTTTGATCTGCAATCAACAAGAGGTGAACTCCAATGCAGTGGAAAAACATTGCACCAACACGGTTTAGCCCATGATTAGGGTTCAAAACTCCCAAATTTTGGTCAGTTAAACTCATTGATCTAAGTTCAACTGGTGAAAGCCAAGATGGTGGATTAGGCTCATAGCTTGATAGGCTTTTCCTGTTTGGTAAATCTACACCCATGTTTGCTGCTGGTAGCGGCCATGTTTTTACTATCACTTGCAATGCTGGGAAGATCACTATAAATGCTGGGAAGATCACCTGACAATAGTAACCAATCACCGTGTGTGATGTATATCTACTAGATTGAATCTTTGATCTCAGATCACTTGAACTTACTTTCCCAAATCTTAGTTCCAAATGTGATGGTGCAACGCATTTTGCTTAACCCTAGCTTAACAGGTGATCGCAGTTTACCTGAACTGGAATCGGCATCATAGTTGATGCAACCGGCCCTATATGAAGCAAATGTCTGCAATCATGGGAAGTCATTGCACGATCATCATAAATTTGCTTGTTTGTCATTGGTCAAATCTTTTTAATGACCTAAAGATGATTGGTTATTGGTGTTCTATCCCCTTAAATGAACAGGCAACTGCTAGTTGTTAGCAGAGGAGACAAGAAGAAAGACAAGCAATCTCAAAAGCAATCAGAAGTTGAATTAACCATTTCCAATCCAATTTGTATCCTGGTTTTCCTAGGGGGCTTACTCTTTTTCTGCCATTATACAACAGCGCTATATGCTGGCTAAAGCCAGTACTGCATGAGGTTGTCACATTTGATAGGTCCCGACAGCAGTGAGGCTGGCAATATACAGTAAGAGAACCCCGATGGATGTCTTCCAACATCAGAGCTGTATAGCCTTAAATCATGTCTTCAGAGGTCAGACAGTGGATTGGAAAGGGTTTAAGTAGGTAAAGTGCTAGTAAATGTTTGCTATTTAAGTAAAACAACATTTTCTGGGTAATATACTCTATTATTTCATAGCTGTGCTTCTCCAACTATACTCCCTTTTCGCAGAATAGCAAGGTGTTTACAAGATAAGGTTGGCTCATATGTCACTATTGCTGGCAGTAGAACTGGTATATTATTACTAACTGCTGCCAAATTATGTCCCCACCTAACAAATTCCACGTTATGTAAGTAGACCTAGAGCAGGTAAACAGTAGTGACTTGTGGAGCGTGCATGACAACACGGCGCCTTCAAAAGGGGCGGAACCAGAGCAGGCATAGACTGTGGACAAGTGGCGTCATAATGTGCACAGGGATTAATCATCCACAAGAGTGGAATTACATGATGCAATCTTTTATAGAATGTCATGAACATGTCACTCTCCGCAGAGTAGGGGCAACAAATCTATGATGTCACATCTACAAAATTATTTTCATCATTGCTTGTGCTACAAACAGATAATATGTGTAAACATAAAGGGCTTTTACCATCAAGAAAAGTGATGACATTTTGCTAAAATATGCCATCACATCCTGACCATTGGTGGAATCGTTGGGTGCAGCTAAAGGCACATGAGCCAGGGTGCCAAAGTTTATCTTGGGACCCCCAACTTCTCTTAACCTCTTATGGAATCAATTGTACCGTAATTCTATTTGTAAGCTGTATATTGGTGTACGAAAATGGGCATACACTCAATTTGCAGAATGAGCCTGTATACTGTATGCCATCACTTTCAGATTAGTAGGAGCCTTTGCATTTGAGTGCTGTTCTAGCCCATTCCGTTTTCCCTGCAGAGTAGCTCTCCTGACCACCCACTGAGTTAAAGAGATATTCCCATCTCACACATTTATGGCATATCCACAGGATCGGCAATAAATGTGTGCTAGGTGTGGTGGCACCTCTGGGATCTGCAGCTATTGGCAAAAGAAGGGTCACTTGACCCCATCCCAGCTCACCTCTGTTTGCCAGTGATGGGTTAGAGCACATGTGTCAAACACAAGGCCCGCAGGCCAAATCCGGCCCGCTGCCTCATATTATGTGGCCCTCAGCATGCCGACGCCCGTTACCACTTCAGCGATTACCAGCTGGGGTGCCGCAGCTCCCCCTGGTAATCGTGCTGTTACCACTGATCCCAGCGCACTCTGACATCAGTGTGCAGCTGGGATTCACCTCCCCTGAGTCCCCCGCTCATCAGTTCCGGAGGAGAGGACTGGGGGAGGAAGAGTGCAGAGCGCACACACTGACGTTAGTGTGCATCCGGGCTCAGCGCAAGCAGAGGGAGAGCGTTGCTGACAGAAAGGAGGAGGTAAGTATATGGGTTGGGGCTTATTATTACTGAGGATGGGGGGGGCTTATTATTACTATTACTGAGAGGGGCTTATTATTACTAAGGGGGGGCTTAGTATTACTACTGAGGGGGTTATTACTAATTGGGCCACTGTGGGGGTCGTTATTTTTACTGGGGCCACTATCAGGGTCGCTATAAGGGCTCGTTCACACAGGTGTAATTGTATTTCGGTCGTACAAATACGCTGCGTATTTGCGCAATCGAAAATCGTTTATGCCTGTATATTTACGTACGCAAAAAGGAACGCAAGTGGGCCCACTGAAATGGTGCGCAAATATGCAGTGAATACATAGGTTTCCTGCGCATTCCCCACGTATTTGCGCAGCCCATTCACTTCAATGGCCTATCGGGGTGCGTAGTACACAACAAAATAGGTCATGCTGTGTGAAAATATACATCATGTGAATGAACTCACTGAAATCAATGGCTTCTATACACTGCATATTATGTATGCAAATAGGTTTGTGTGAACAGGCCCTTACTATACCGTCTTAGGCCCCCTGCACACGGGTGGAAATTCCGCGGCGGGATTTCCCGCAGAATTTCCAGCTGTGGAAGCTGCCATAGGATTGCGTTAGAAAACGCAATCCTATGCAGACGGCCACGATTTGTCCGTGTGAAATCGTACGCGGAAAACCAATCGCGGCATGCCTGCGAGCCCCGCACAGAAATGTCCCTCCCCGGCCGCTGGCTCATGCGCCGGCACATCACAGAGCCGCGGTAGAAGGTGAGTGCCGTGCTGGTCCCTGCAGGGGCTCGGGTCAGGTCCCGCTGAGAGAATTCTCGCAGCGGGATCCGACTCGGCTGTCTGCAGGCGGCCTTACAATCGGCCCTTTGAAGGTCACCATAAGCCCGATGTGGCCCTCGGTGAAAATGAGTTTCACACCCCTGGATTAGAGTATGGAAACAGCCTAACTATTTCCCTAACTCCCATTTAACCTGAAAAAGAAATATAAGTTACAAGATTACAGCTACAAGATTACTTTGTTTCTCTTACTGAGGACAATCATATTTCGTTCTGGCTAACACGGTACCAATTTTTTTTATTTTATTTAGGAGGAATACCATAAGTACAATATAAAACTATGAAAAAAGATGCTCCAGAATTATTACTTCATGGAGGATACAAGTATTTAACAAAACAGACATGACAGGATGGGTAATAGTCCTGCTTTTAGGGGGCCACTATTTTTTTAGACAACTTATGATTATTACTAGCTTGTGTTCGTCGTTCCGTTTTTGTAATGTACTTGCATTAAAATTGTTGTTGCTTTATCACTGTAAATCACGTTGGAAGTGGCTGCTACTATGGTCTCCCTTCCAGCTTATCTGCAATTCACTCTCTGTTGTTAGGTACAGAGCTTCTGTAGTATCAAGGACACGGGAGATTTCCCTAGCAACAGAGGAGGGGCTATCTTTAAAGACAGCCCCCCTGCACTCACAGGCTGCAGGCTGGTAGATCTGCAGACTCTATGATAATGATCTTTACAATATCTGCCTCTCCTGCTGTAACAGCATGTGGGTGTGTGCACACATTACATACTAACATTTTAGCGAGTTTACTAACTATTTGTCCAGAATGTCTCTAAGTGCCTGATCATCCTGGCAAAACAGATGGGAGGGCATTCAGACACTGCCTCCCTGCTGATTGAACCAGAGATGCAATGCAGCATCTGAAGTAAGGGCAAGGAAGTCAGGATAGTGAACTACTGGCAGAATGCTGGACTTGCAAGTGGATTGCAATCAGTAGAACAACAGAAAAATGAGGAAAACTACCTGAAAATCAGTACTTACAGACAAGAAATAGGCAAAAAAGCAACAACAAATAAGTGGGTAAGGAGAACTTGGTATATTTTTAATAAAACTTGTTGAAAACTCAGGTTCACTTTAAGTTGTCATATGTTGAACAAGTCCCTCAGATGCCCTGTAATGGGCCAGAGTGGGGAAATACTAAGCCACTGCCATTATTTTAAAAAGCTGAGCCTATGGCAGTTAGCTGATCCACTGGCTAGCTTCTTGGCAAAAAAGGGGTTGTCTTTGTGATACAATCCCTTTAAGAGTTTATTTTCTTAATAAGCATGAACAGTGATGTGTTGCCTAAGGATTGTGATCATTGGCAAAAAGTTGTTGTGCCGAGTTGACCAAATGCCATTTGCCATTCACCAATGCCACAAACCAGCAGCTATTGTTGTGCTACAAAATAAAAAAATGCTTATTGTTGCTGTTAAAATTCTTTAGTAAAGATATTTCATCAATATTGGGCCTATATGTTCTCACCACCACCAGGCCGCCTCACAGCCAATGCAGATACAGCCAATGACCAGGGCGGCTTCATGACGTTGGATTCTCCGGTAGTTGCTGTGAATAGGCCAGTCATGGCAGACACCACTGGTTCTTTCTTCCCAGGCCAAGTTGGGGAGCCTGAGATTGTGCTACGGATTTTACAGAAAGTGGACCCACTGGACTAATCAACCAGCCTGGTATACGCCAGAGTGGGAGACTAGCAGCTGACCCCAGAAGAAAGGAATACAGACAGGAGGGAAGCTGGCCCTAAGTTAAGCAGGGAGGTGGAAGGAACCTTGCCTATATGCAGGGTGATTGCCTCGATAAAGGCAGCCCCGTGCTGGAACCTTGACCCTGACTATCCCTGACAAAAACGGAAATGGGATCTGAAACACTGAAACAGAAATACTGCACAGAACTGACTACTACCGAGATGAGCATGACAGACAAACAGAAGGGAAATGGACACACATACAGATAAGGCAAAGATACAAATAGTACCAGCAGACAAACAGGGAAATAGACTAGGATTCCAAAAACTAGAGCCCTAGCAGTGGCATGACCAGGGGAAACACCAATACTGAGGCAACCAGGAAGTGGAGCAGCTCAGCTTAAATAGCAAGGGAATTGCTCATTAACTCTGCAGCAGAGTTAACCTTTTCAGCACTGGACAAAGACAGACAAGGATTCAAATGCACAGGAACAGCAGAAAGATGCTTGCGGTTACCTGGAACTGCAAGAGGGCGCAGACATGAGTAGCAGACCTTACAGCTTGGCTTACAGGAAGGCACTTAGAGAAGCATTGGGGTGGCAGCATGATAGGGAGAGTGTGCAGAGACAAGTCATGGCTGGAAGACATCTTTATGGCAGTCTTGTACCCAGAGGGACAAGAAAACCAAAAGTGTACAAGATGTCACCTGTGATCACTGGAGGTAACTGCACTGTAATCACTATCACTGTGTAGATCTGATATCTGACCAGAATATCATGACTGTATTACTTAGAAGTATACTAGCCTTCCACGTTATAGATATGCTGTCTCCAATATATTTTTTGGAAGCGCGAGGGCAATTCTGAGTTTTGGGGCCCCATGAGTTCTATGTATGCCCCTGAGTACGAGTTTGTAGAATTTGATAAGCTTATTTGTCACTTTACAACAACCTTGTACAACTAACAACTAACTACCGGATTGCATGGCAAAGAGTGGAACAGCAATGCATCACCCAAGGGGAAAAGCTGAGCAGCTCCGAGGCCTAGTAATAGCACATTAGCAGACTATTATATACTTCTATGTGTCCTGCAGCACCATAAACTGACCCTGCACTCCAGAAGTCATGGTAGATCCTACGGTTTGCAATACCCTAAAAGTAGGAAGTCTGGAAAAATAATCCCATGTTTGAAGCTTTATTTCATATTTTCTGTGCTGATAACACTTTCACATGTGCGACTCCTAAAGGCTATCAGGTCATATGATGTATGATGTCAGTTTTATTGTGGGAATACACTAGAATATAGAAAACAAGAAGCCAGTGACGTCAGCGACCGCGCTCATGACATATTCTTCCTGAGTATTATACACCGATCAGCCATAACCTTACAGACTGCCCGGATCACACCAACTTCCCCTTTCTGAAACCACAGCACACTTTTTAAAATTAAAATCCCAAAACACGGACACCCATGTTGGATAAATCTGGAGGTGGCCGCAGCTTTATTTTAACATAATCCTGTTTTAAACATTTAACGAATCTCATCCTTGAAGAAGCGGAAACAGCCAGCTGTGACACCTTCAATGAAAAAAAACGCCGACAGAACTAAAGCAAGACCAACCAAACCAGCATGAGCATTAAGGCCTCATGTCCACGGGCGGATCTGATTTGCAGAATCTTGTGCGGAAAAGATCTGCAAATCAAGCCGCCCATAGGGATACATTGGCCGTCCGCAAATGCACTAAAGCATGCGGATTTGATTTGTGGACCTTTTGGTCCGGAAAACAAATTGCATCATGCTCCATTTCACCGCGGATCCCATGCAGACGGCTTCCATTGAAGTCAATGGAAACCGTCCGATCCGCGGCCTGTCCGCAGCTGAGACTGTGGAGGAGCCGCAGATCTTGTGAGAAAGCAGGAGTTTGACAAAAACCTCCTACTGCGCATGTGCGCCAGGGCGCCAGCAGATATCCCCAAGGAGGAAGAAAGCAGATCCGGATGGGACGCAGAAGAACTGCATGGGATCCGCACAGGTAAAATAGTGTCCTCAGGCTCCCGCATGCGGAATCCGACCCGCCCTAAGCCTTGGACCTTTGCAGAGGGGTGTGCAGGTGTCTAAGTGGTAAGAGTATGACACTCCCCTTTACCAGCTCTTTGTAGAAACCCTAACCTCACCTCCTCTTACCCGAACCAATCACCAACGTGCCTTATTTAAATTTTAACCATGGGAATTTTTTATGTTTTTAACCACCATGCAGTCCCAATCTCCTTCCCTAGATGGCTTGGAGGTTACAAACTACTGTGAGGTGAAGTAAATAACTGATATTCTCATGGTACCCATCAAGGGGTAGATTATATTAAGTAGCAAGTAAACAGTCAGTTTGTAGTGGCCCAGTGAGTCCTACAGAAAACTCCCAGCAACACTTTCCTGTCTCACCTGTCTATGTGCCGTCCATGGACATAGAAGGTGCCGTCTGTAGAAGAGATCCTGTTTCTCCCCTTCTCTCCACTAAGCCTAGAGCTTAGCCTGATGTCAGCTGCAGTCCCATTGGCTGATAGTCAGATTCAAATTCACTGGTGCAGAGTCCAAGGGTGGGAAAGCCACAACACAAGTCCCTATGCAAGAATGGGAGGAGTCCAGAAAGTGCGGGAAAGAAACAGAGGAGATAAAAAGGATTGACATTTAGTGATTAGGCAGACTCAGCCAGGTGTGAGAGAGAAGAGGTTGCAGTCAGTCATGTCGGAGAGGAGGAGGTACTCGTACAGAAGCAAGTCAGCAGTGCAGCACGTTCCTTCCGAGGTTGAGCAGGCCTTCCTGCCACCCGTACTAATGTATGTTCCTTGAGTCTCTGCTTGGGTGTTGCAAGTTCTTGAAGTTGCTGTGTTGGAAACAAGACAATATGTAAGTGTAAGGATCTGAGCAACTTTGACAAAGGCCAGATTGTGATGGCAAGTTGTCTGGGTCAGCACGTCTCCAAAACGCCAGGTATGGTTGGGTGTTCTTGGTATGCAGTGGTTAGTACCTACCACAAGGGATTCGAGGAAGCATAAGATGGACAACCTGACAGTCATGGACAAAGCTTGTTTGGAACAAAGAATAAACTATCTGGTCCAATTTCCCTACAGAGTTAATATAACACAAATTGCTAAAAAGGTAATCATGAATATGCTAGAAAGGTGTTAGAATGCGGAGTGCATCACAACTTGCTGCATATTGTGTTCATGCCATTCCCTGTTGACCACTGAAAGCAACAAAAAATTGCATGTAAGCATCAGAACTAATCCATAGCCTGGTCTGATGAATCATGTTTTCTTTTACATCATGTCGACGGCTGGATGCGTGTGCCTCGCTTATCTAGAAAGAGATGGCACCAGGATGTACTATGGGAAGAAGGCAAGCTGGCGGAGACAGTATGATGCTCTGAGCAATGTTCTGCTGGGAAACCTTGGATCCTGCCATTCCTGCAGATGTTACTTTGACGTGTACCATCTACCTAACCATTGTACAGACCAACAGTTTTCCTTGAGGAGAGTGGCCTCTTTCAGTAGTATAATATTCCTTGCTGGGCATTGGTTTTGGCAGTGGAAAACTGGGTAATCTTCCAAGGTTCCTGGTTCCCAAGGTAGGGGCTTGGAATATACCATTGAGGAGAAACCTAAGAATGGAGCATGCAGACCTTCACTGTCCTGAACTACCTGGGCCTTTACTACAAAGCCTTTTGCTATTTATATTTAGTGTAATGACAACTACCATAGGTGCTGTTTATTGGAACCTTAAGCTGCGATCTTGACAAGCGATCTCAGTTTAGCTCGGCAGCACAGATGAAAAGGCAAGGCTTGGAGGTTTACAGAGTTGAGTGGGTCTCAGGCTTGGTCTGGATATCAAAAGATTGATCTTGTTTGGCAGTTCACAGGACCACAACAAGGAGTAAACTAGTTTATTTTTTACCGTCCATCTTAATCATACAAATAAGTTGCTCCCTGTGAGCATCTGCACCTCCAGTGGGGCAACAACTATGGCAAGTAGTTTGCTCACTTAGTCAGGTCTGGTCCAGCTGCCATGGTTGCTGTATGCAGAGACCCAGCTTTTTTCCTGTGTGTGTGCATTTCGTACTGTATGTAAAGAAACACAGAAGCCGGGCGGAAGCAGGGTCTCTGCGTACAGCAGCCGCAGCAGCTAGACCACACCTGCTTAAGTGAGTAAACAACTTCCTGCCATGGTTGTTGTGCAAGGGTGAGGAGGGCACACTGTTACCCCTAGGGCAACTAACGGGGGCATTATTACTATTGGGGCGACCAACAAGAGGGCACTAATAGCATTGCGGCCACTAAGAAGTGCACTATTATCAGTGGGGCCACTAAGAGGGCACAGTATTGTCACTGGGGCCACTGAGAGAAGGTACTGTTACTAGTAGGGCCTCTGAGAGGGGGCACTATTACTATTGGGCCCACTGAGGAGTGCTATTACTTCTGGGGCCACTAAGAGGGGACACTTTTGCTGTAGAGGCCACTGCAATAACCAAGGTAAAATTATATGTTGTGTTAAGTCACATCCCTAGGCCCCTGACCATGCCCCCTTTTACATTGGCTGGTAATTTTTGGTGACAAAGGTGGAAATCTTACTAGTTAACGGCAAGGAGACCAAATACCAGGAAGGATTAACTATTGTATTGGCACAGTGGATCAAAGCACTCTAAAAAGGCATGCCTGCAGGATCACGGAGTGTCATGGCTGAGACCCCAATGGTAGGCAGTGAACGACTACTGTCACGGTGCAACCTCCAAAAAGATATAGAAGGACGGTGCCAGAATGGTGAACTTTGAGCAGCTTTATGACTGGTGTAGAGCATAACATTTAGACACTGAATGGCAGTATTATTTGGGCATTGTATGAAGTTATTATTTGGTGTTCAATGGGAATTAACTTTAGAGTAAAAAGTCCATATGGATCTCTCCTGAGCATTGGTTGCTGCCAACGGGTGACTATGTAACATGGTCGTGCTGAGTCATTGAGAGAGATAGCAGCAGTCAGGGACATATGGCATTGGGACAAGGGTGTTTTGAGTTGACAATACTTTTAATATCTTCATTTGTTTTGGTTGTGAAGGCCTTATGGTCAACTATTTGTGTAAATACACATTGGTATATTTGTACTCTTGGAGCCACCTCTTTGTAGATACTATTCAAGCCCAGAACTTGACCTTTCGTGGCAGTTAAGTTCCATGTTTATTACTATTGAAGAGAGTTCTTTTCTTCTGTTACCTCTATACCTGGAGCCCAAGTGCTGGCAGCATGCAATGCATTGTGCTAACACATTGTCGAGTAGATATGTTTGCTTAGGACAAAAACAACTCTGCCCAGTAGGCTCAATTACAATCTGATTGTAAAAGTTCTCTGACCCGCGCCTTTTTTTATTACAAATGCACTTGTATAAATATTTGCGCCCGTGTAGTTTTAGTGGGAGTCCACAAGTGTATTTTTACTGGTTGCTAAGTAGTCTAGGCAGGTTGAGCCGCGGCAGCAGGGGGTGATTCACATCGGCATTAGTAAACAGGAGAGATGGATGAAGATGGATGTTACACCTACCCAGACTGGTTAGACCTGATACCGACATGCACTGGGCAGGAAGACACTTTACATCATCTACATAGAGTCCTGAGTGACTTTATGTCTTTTTCACAGAGTTTGAGTTATCACCATCTATTTTACCCCATTCTCATTCAGAGCTGCATTTATACTTGGTGGCTGGTTGTCACTTGGAAAAAGTCAGCTACATTCGGACATGCACAACCCTTGTGGCAACAGTTTGAAACTGCGACATGCAGGAAACTCAACGACGTATCGTTTCGTGTGGGCTTGTTCACTTATGAACAATTGCCTGCTTAATGTGAATGAAGGTGGACGGGCTGGAATGATCTCCGCCTCCATTCAGTCAGCAATGCTTGTTCCTGTGTGAAAGCTCAGGAACGATTATCGCTGGAATGACGGTTGGGCATCTGTTGCCCAACAGATCATCCCATGCAAAAGCACCTTTACTGCATAGGCTGGGACAGGATCAGCTGAGTGTGAACAAGTTAATGACAGCTCTATTGTGCTGCTGGATGCCCAGATAAGGAAAAATAGTCAAAGTGTCCATACAGATGACAGTTGGCTGAACCCATTGAAAACACATGTATGCTCAGGACATACATTATACATATCCCCTGGTCTACATCGTTGGGGCTATACTTCATCACTTTCTATAGACTATATGACATTTCTCAGTCCATAACTTCCCACTATAGTTGCTATAAAAATATACAACCTACTACACTTTCTATACAGACAATACAGGAAGGAAGTGCGTATTTCCAATATGGCTGCCACCAGGATAGTTTTTAAAATTTCAAAAATAAGATATATTACTTTACTTCTTCACTCTAATGAAAATAAAATTAACTACATGAGACATTCCCCTTACGTTAGAACCTATATTCCATATAATAGTGTTTACAAGGAACAGGCTTACATAAAATCAAATAAATCAAGTTAAATGTATTTATTCTGTTTTCTCCAGCCATGATAAAACTTCCAAAAATCTTCACACTGCATACACTTGGTTCGCATAGGAGAAGTAAAACAGAAATGGGGGTCACTATTGTTGAGCAACATGTTTACAATGAATTTGGCTTGGTATTCATCATTTGGACAATATTCAAGCCCACCTGGCCCCATTGTGGTGCTATTTATGGGGCTGAACATGACTAATGATAATTTACAAGGTTTGTTCCTTTGTATGAACAGCTTTGCTTTCCTCTTTAGTGTTTTACCTGCTCATTTTACCACCGCTGTCTAACATAAAAGAGCAAACAAGGTAGCATATGGAGGGAAAAGTCAAAGGTTTGACAAGTGGAACTTTTTCTGATTTATGTTTCTCTTCTTGGTTGAAAAATCCACAGTATCAGTAAAAATGTGTTCAAAAATCTGATCAAAACAAACATACGATTGCTAAAAAATAGCAACTATCTATAGAAACATTATATAACTCGAAATGAGTGCTCTAGATGTGTAGTAATCAGAGAAAATTCTATTCAAGTCAACGTGGAGTATCAAAATTAGGTACCTAGGACAGGTTTGGCTGCTTAACCAACCAAAGTAGAGTGCCTGGGTCTCTCGGCTTCCTTGGGGTCTCCCTAGTCTGCACATGGTACATTCTTCTTTCAATGGATGAGATAGCAAGAGAATCAATTTTGAATCTAGATCAGTGGTGGTCATCCTGACTCATTATGGCTACATGGCCCAGGACGCTATCAAAGGGTCAGACATCACATCTTCTCAAAATGACCTTCCGAGCTGTATTATCTTTAATAAAATATATGTGGAAAAAAACAGACTACAAATATAGCCATATACCTATGTAGCAAATGAAGATTGGTCAGCACGGCCTCATGAGGAGAGAAAACAGAGTTTTTATGGTGGGGCAAAGGACTCAGTGCATAGGAACTCCCCTGCCCAGGATGTGACAAGCTGCCTTGGTGCTCATGACAGAGGATTCAGATAGACCTTACCATACTTGGCTTCTGCATGATAGCTATTGGAATGGTTATGTCCAAGCTGAAATCAAATGCCTTGTCTGGATTAGACATAATAGTTGTCCAAAAAATACGGCTATACATACTATTTGTAAATGCAAAGAACAAAACTATTTGTAACACAACTAAAATGTGGGGAAAGGGAAATCTTGCCCTTTCACACAAATTTCAGGAAATCCTACTTAATAGTGGGACAATCGCCCTGACAAGGACGGCTTCACGTACGGAACCTGGGGCAACCTAGACCAGTTGCGGCAAACCTTTGACACGTGTGCCAGAGACGGCACACAGAGCCCTTCCTGCTGGCCCATGCTGCCATCTGCTACTCACCACATTAGTGAATACCGGCAGGGGCCGTGGCTGCCCTGCCGACATTCACTCAGCAGCACTGCTAGCGGCACTGATCCCCGTGCACACTGTGACAACAGTGTGCAGCAGGGATCCTCCTTTCCCCTCCCCAATGTCTTCTACTTGGTTCTGCGAGAGCAGGGGAGGAAATGTCCAGCAGCACACTGACATCACAGTGTGCACCCGGGATCTGCGCTAGCAGCAGCACTGAGCTGAGGAGGGGGGGGGGGGGTAAGTATATGGGTCTCAGGGAGGACACTATTACTACTGGGGCCACTGTAAGGTGTCACTATTACTACTGGGCTACTGTTTAGGGAGTCTCTGTTGCTACTGGGGCCACTGTGAGGGGGTCACTATTACTACTGGGGGCTGTTGTAGGGTGTAAATAGTACTACAGTGGCCACTGTGGGGTGTCACTGTTATTACTGGGGCTGCTGTGGGGTGTCACTTTTACTACAGGGGCCACTGTAGGACATCACTATTACTACTGGGGGCTGCTGCGGGTGTCACTATTACTACTGGGTCAATGTGGGATGTCACCATTACTACTGGGGCTACTGTGGGGTGTCACTATTACTACTGGGGACCACCGTGGGGTGTCACTATTACTACTGGGAGCCGCTGTGGGGTGTCACTATTACTACTGGAGCCACTGTGGGGTGTCACTGTTACTACTGGGGCCACTGTGGGATGTCGCTATTCCTACTGGGGCCACTGTAGGATGTCGCTATTACTACTGGGGGCCGCTGTGGGGTGTCAATATTACTACTGAGGCCACTGTGGGGTGTCACTATTACTACTGGGAGGCCGCTGTAGGGTGTGACTATTTCTACTGGGGGCCGCTGTGGGGTGTCACTACTACTACTGAGGCCGCTGTGGGGTGTCACTATTACTACTGAGGCCGCTGTGGGGTGTCACTATTACTACTGGGGTTATTGTGGGGTGTCACTAATACATGGATTTATCTGAAAATGTGATGACACCAGGAGGACGCAGAGTGAAACAGAAATCTACCATGAAGATGAATAATCAACGCTGTCTAGGAAAAGGGGCCGGAATAATTATACTTCAATAACGGTTAATTGGTCAGCTGGGGGAACCACCTTCCCACTGACTAATCAAACCCCACGTAATTAGATAATGTGTTTGTGTCAGTGCATCCAAATGTCACTTCAGACCCACTTCCCGATTCTGGCCAGCACTCTACAGAAGGAACTATAGGCAACAGGTTATCCTTCCCAAGGATAACCGCTAATCACTGGGGGTTATAAAATCTGGCCTGTGGAGATCAGCTACTCATCGAGCCATCTTCTATTTGAAAAGGGGTTGTCTTTCTGAGACAAACCCAAAATTTTTCTTTAACTTTATAAAATACATAGCTAAAAACATAATGTAAAATGTATATTTCGAGTATCCTCTTTGACTTTGGTGTTCAATACTTCTTCCTTTCCTTACTACATTTTAGACCTCCTTTAGTACATTTTGGGTGCGGGCAGACGAGCGCATAAACGGCGCGTTTTTGCGACCAAACGTATATACGTGACCATCTGAGGCAATGGTTTTGAATGTATTCGTTCACATGGGCGATTTTACGGCGCGTAAAAACGGCAATTCGAAAAAAAACGGAACATATGCGACCGAAATACGCGCCAACGCATATTCGATCGCCGAAAAGACCGTTTGCAAAGTAGGAACAAACGAAAATACGCTTTCTAGCTCTGGTCGTGATAGGTGAAATACGATCGCTCGGGCGATTATACGTTGCGCTCGTGCGAACGTAAATACGCCTACGCTCGTCTGCCCGCACCCTTACTCTCATAGTTCTGCTATTCAAAATTCTTTAACCAAAATGTTTCCGATTTCTTAACTGCCTCTTTGATCAGATCTCTATAGATGCAGATATGAAAGCAGATATGTATTACCTGTACTCTTCAGACTATTCTAGTTCGGGTGTAAGTATGAACATGCTTTACTATCAATCAGCCCACCACTAACACCTGCTCAGCTTACTGTCTGTGCTTGAACAACAGGTTAAGTTAGTATTTTGGCTTATGTATAATCTTGCCTGATTTATGGTGACTTGACTTGTCCTTGACCATTACTGATCATGACCATGGACTACAGTGGATGTAATAAGTCAAACACCCCTGGTAAAATGCCAGGTTTTTGTCATGTTAAAAAATCCGACAAAGATGAATCATTTCAGATTTATTTCCACCTTCATTGTGACCCATTATCGGTACAATTCCAGTGAAAAACAAACTGAAACCTTTTAGGGTGGAAAAATAAAATAAAACCAATAATGTTTATATTTACGCAACCTTATTATTTTAGGTTTTTTTCTTTTTCCACCCTAAATTTTTTTAACTTGTTTTTCAATAGAATTGTATAGAGGTACTGGTGTACCTTGATGCCACCGGAAGCTAGGGGTTTGAGAGGGCTTAGATGAAGGAACGCCCCTGTCACATCACACCCCTAGCTTCTGATTGGCTGCCAACCCAGCACAGGTCAGAGGGCCCACAGCAGGGTGAAAGGAGTTTTGCCGTGGCATGGAAGGTTAGGGTTAGTTTCACTGTTAGGCTTACATTACTAGCTGTAATAATATAAGCCTAACTGTTAAAGTACCCCTAACTGTCCAAATGTCCCCCCACCTCCCGCTGGCGCCTCTCCTCTGTGTTCCCACCTGCAAGTCCGGCACATCCATACCCTACACTCCATCGGGCAACGGAGTGCGGCTGTCAGCATCGGCGCCCCTGGAGAGTGTGTGGGGGGGGGGGGATGCGGCCACTTACAGCTACTCTGCTCCCCATGGTCCTCTCGGCAGCGGCACCCGTGACAGCTGCTGAAGGCAGTGGAGACAGGGGAGTGGAGTTGCCGTCAGTAGGGGTCAGTTTCCTCATGTTTCCCAATGTACCAAGAGACCTACAAAATTGCCTTCTTTCCTAGTCCTATTTCCCTGTTACAAGCTTTAAATTGGGAAATCATCAATAGCAGTTGCATGTGAGGGACTCATCACACACTGTACAGTATTTTCAGAGCAATGTAAATATCCCATTTACCTTTCAGAACAGAAACTAACTCCATGAGAACCTAACATACCGTGACAAGACCCAAGAGTCTATGCCTAGCATACCAGTACAAATGCCCCTTTGGCATTGCCGTTAGACTGTCTTTGAGTCCTTCAAATGTTGAATGTTGAATTCATCATGTAACATGTTCACTGATAAGTATAGAGCAATAAAAACATCATAAAAGTTATACTACACTAATCAGTGGGTGCACACAAGTACAAAGGTTCTCCACAAGAGTGGCCATGAAAGGAGTTCTTCACTTTGGACAGTCTCTATGTGTTAGAAGTTTCCTTGGTCAATAATCACATCACAAACTGTCCCTTTTCTGGGACCCTCAGTAATCAGTTGTATTCTGTAAGGAAACTTGCCGGTGAATGCTCAATTTCCTTACAAGCTCACATAGATGAACTTCAGGCTACCACACCACAGGATAAAGGTGGCTTTACACGGGACAACTATTGTCCAAACTGAGACTTTACACAGGGCACCTATTGTCTAAATACATAACCATCAACCGGGTGCCTCCCATGAAATACTGATTGGCTTCCACCTTTTTTGAACATTTTACCCCCCCCCCCCCCTACTTAATGTTCATTGCTTCCCAAAAACACATAAATACATGTGTGTGATCCTCAACTTAACAGTCTCTGTGTTAGGTTGTGCTGCTGGGATCTGTAGTATTACGGGTTTCCAGGAACACACCTTCTCAGCTGTGGGATAATTGAGATGGCTGGGTGTGTAAAGTTCACTACTCGTGCCTGCCACCCTCATTTTTTTTTAAATTTTAACACATCCCTTGGGTTTGTCCTGCGCTGAACGGGCCTATGCAAAAAAAAAAAAAACGTTTCGGCGCGGGACAACCCCTTTAAGCATTTCCATTTATGTCAGCATGGTGGACACTTGGACTAGTTATGGTTTACTAGTTGTTTGCATGTGAGTTCTGAGTGGGGTTTCTGCTCTGTGTGGTATGCATTACCTTAAGTGTGTGTGTGTGTGTGTGTGTGTGTGTGTGAACAGTGACGCGTTTTGTTAAGTCTGTGCAGGTGGCCAGACATCTGCTGTACGAACTGTCCTGTTCTGTGTGGTATGCATTACCTGGTGTGTGTATAGGTGTGAACAGCGACATGTTCTGTTGGGTCTGTGCAGTTGGCCAGACATGGTGTATGAACTGTGCTGTTCTGTGTGGTATGCATTACCTGGTGTGCTGGTATGAACAGCAAAGTTTTCTGAGTGTCTGTGCAGTTGGCCAGACATGTGGCATATGAACAGTTGTATTCTGTGTGTGTGAACAGTGTCATGTCCTGCATTTGGTGCATCTCTCCAAATTCCTAACCAGGGATAGCCAGGTCCCAAATGAAGACAGTGGGGCCGTCCTTATTAGGGTGTCTACCCCACTTTTAGGAAGGGGTTCACCACTTCCCCTGATTAGTAAGGGATAGGTCTCCTTCCATCTTTGCCTGGAATGGTGTAATTGTTCCTTGCACATTGTATGTGAATGTGTTTGCAGTTTTACTAGTATACCATCTTGCATCCCTGCTGAGGCGCGGTGCTTTAGTGCGCTGCTCAGACGTAACACTCTGCTGGTGTTCAATAACAGAGGAAGCAATGCTCCAACAAAAAAAGTGTCCACTCAAAGATCGCTTGCATCTATTTATGTGCGTTTAATGGACCTGACAACCAATTAGCATGTGTTGAAGAATTTCAAATACATGCCCACCAAAGAATCTTACACCCTCTAACTAGTCAACAACCAATATTTTGGCACATGTAAATGCTCCCAACAATTCGCTTACTGATCGCGAAATTGAACAAGTGAACAATAATTGCTTTGTGTGAATTTACGCAAACCAGTCATTGTGTGTTTTAGTGACTATTTCTAGTGATTATTCAGTTGACAGTTGTCCTTTTCACAGGGGCACCTCAAAACATCAGAGGACAAGAGATAGAGCCAAGAGGAGGAGGATTCATGCATCTCCACAAGGCATTGCCACACAGAGGAAGATCAACTGGTTGGGTAGACTTAAAGGGACCCCTGGCCTACATTGCCTGGTATTCTCCCTGGAGACTGGTGGCCAGCACCCTGGGTGACTGCATAGGTAGCATGTAGCTAAGCCTGGCCATGGTAGGTACCTAGAGGATGCCCTAGGGGATCACCTCATGTGCTATAAAAATAATTTGGCGCCTAGTTGACGTTACGTCTTTCAAGCCATCTCATTATAAATGCTATCTCAGTGCTGTTTGAACATTTCCTGAAATGCCCCCTAGTAATTGCTTGTAAAAGGTAGAGAGCGGTTTTTGCAGTATTTCTAGCATGGTGCTCTGTTCCATTAACCTACGGAGCTCCAACTGGTAAATCGGGACTATAATGTATGCCATAGCTGTATTTGACCCCTTTATTGACCTGATGGAGATGACATCATGTATATTAGAACACAGCACCAGACACCATTGTGTGCAATACACAGGTCTGGTGTACCAAGCTGTAAGTCAAATTTCAGATGCAGCCCATGTATATTGATGACAGGGACAATGACAAGATAATAAAAAATGTAAATGATCTTCTCCCAACACTTGGAGGCTGCACCCATCATCTAAGTACTCCTGATCATATAAAACTAACTTCTGAAACAACAGAGAATAAAGTCCTGTCACCTAGACGTTCTCCGTGATCTGGCCTACACCCAATAGTCCCAAAGTCAACATCAATTAATCCTCGTTTATGATTTGTTTTTCATTATCTGTTTTTGCTAAAATCCTCATGTACACAGAGTCCTGATCCTTGCATACATAATAACTAGCTGTTGTTATGTTCTTGTGTAGGTTGAAATGCAAATATCAATTGCTTCTTGGATCTTGGATTCATTATTCAATGTTGATGGCTAGATCTGTGGTTCCAAATGGCTAACTTGGAGTTATATAGCTTTATTTACATGATATACACATGCCCCTTTTTGCATATTAATAATAGGGCCATTGTGCTGGTTCCCATGGGATGACTACTAGGTGGAAATTGATTGTTGACACGTGAAGGTGGGCTCCTTTTGGATTCATTTGCCTGTACCTCTTAAAATGAGCATTGATCTATTGTACATTGATCAGCCAATGGCATCTGTCAAGGGGTGGAATATATTAGACAGTGATCAAACTGGAAACTAATGAGTTGAAAACATGAAACATGGGAATGTCTAAGAATTGTGAAGTCTAGATGGCTTGGCCAAAGCATCGCCAAAATGGCAGGCCTTCTGGGGTATTCCTGGTAAGCAATAGTTAGTATCTAGCAAAACTGGTCAAAGAGAGGGTGAACCGGTGGGGTAGCAGGGTCATGAAGGCCTGTCTGGTCCAATTGCATAGGAGAGCATAACATAAGAAGTTGTTGAAAAAGTTACTGCTGGCTATCATAGAAAGGAGTCAGAACACACAGGGCATTGCAGCTGGTTGTGTATGGAGCTGCATAGTCTGGGCTTAAATACATGAGTGGTTTTTTTGTCCCATTATCATGGCTGCATAACAGGACAAAATGAAATCATTGATTTCAATTGTGGTCACTAATGTTGGGCAGGGCAAGATTAATCGCAAGTCAATCAGATCCTCCAATTATAGGAAGCCCATATTCACACAATAGTCCCCATCATTTTAAAGATCAGTAGTTACAGTCTTCTAACATTCCCTGCTTTCAAAAGTACCTACACTTTTACACTGGAGCGTTCGTGCTCCATTGGCCATTCTCAGCAGCCAAAGACCACCCCCAATAGCGTATCGTTCTTATAAAGAGCTATATGGCTGTCTTTAGCTGTCGAAAGGAGGCAAAAATGGCCGACGGAGCACAGGCGCTCCAGTGTGAAAGTGTAGGTATTAGTTAAGGTAGTGAATGTTAGAAGACTGTAACTACTGATCTTTAAAATGATGGGGACTATTGTGTGAACATGGGCTTCCTATACTTTGAGGATCTGATTGACTTGTGATTAATCTTGCCCTGCCCAACCATAATGACCAGTGATCACAACTGAAATCAATGGTTTCATTTTGTTTAACCCTTTCCAATCCAATTTGTATCCTGGTTTTCTTAGGGGGCTTACTCTTTTTCTGCTGTTATACAACAGCGCTATATGCTGGCTAAAGCCAGTACTGCATGGGGAGACATGTTGGATAGGCTTCGTCAGCAGAGAGGCTGGCAATATACAGTAAGAGAACCCCGACGGACATCTTTCAACATCGGAGCTGTACAGCCTTCAATTATAATGTCTTCAGAGGTCAGACAGTGGATTGGAGAGGGTTAAATACTAATGTCCAAATTGACCCAATTAAAACTTATCGGTGCTTAACTTTGCTAAATGAAATAAAACAAAGCTGATCTTTACCCTTCATGCAACATAAGGCGGGAGCAAACACTACAGGTATGGATAGAGATGACTGGGATCTGCGGGATTCAGATCTTAAGCTATTAGTATGGGTTGGGTTATGGTCTAAAAAAATTAACCTTTGGGTGTTTGTGATAATGATGAGTTAATTATAATAGATATTCCTCTTTCTAGCCCTTGGCTCATTATGTGGAGTTATCTTTGAAAGGTCAAGCATGGTGTGGTTTATTTGGTTGTTATCACATAGGCATGTCATAGTATGCGTCTTCTGAGTTCAATTTCTGGGTGTATGTCTGGTAGTTACTACTAATTCTCCATCCAGGAATACTAGGTATAGATATCTTGTTGATGACAATGACTGGAACCACCCTCATTAACCATGAGTTGTAGAGACGTCATGGAACGTGAGCGAGTCTGTAATGGAAATACGTGTTATTTTGGATCACTATGGTTTGGCAGCACCAACTTCAGTGTCCTGCTTCTCTGCATATGTTTCATAAGCCAAACTGGAATAACCTCCATTTATGTGTAAAAGGTGTAAACAGCAACCATGTATGTCTGTGTGCAGTACGCTGCCTGGATTAATTGTGATTGTGATTATTTAGGTCACCAGCTCCAGTTGCTAAGGTGCCTTGATTGTTTGGCCAATACGTCTTGTAAATAAATTCTAACCGCAATCCATTCACACATAATATTAATTTTGGCAGTGAAAAGTATATAAAACAGGACATTGGTACTACAAGAGTCAGTGTGTTCCCCATTCTGGATAATCTATGTTTTATTTATTAACCCTTTCCAATCCACCGTCTGATGTCTGAAGACATTATGATTTAAGGCTGTACAGTTCCGATGTTGGAAGATGCTCGTCAGGGTTCTCTTACTGTATATTGCCAGCCTCTCTGCTGTCGGAGCCTATCCAATGTGTCACCTCATGCAGTACTGGCTTTAGCCAGCAGATAGCACCGTTGTATAATGTCAGTAAAAGAGTAAGCCCCCTAGGAAAACCAGGACACAAATTGGATTGGAAAGGGTTAAGTATCTTCTAAGACCTAGGTCTTCAACCTGTGGCACGTATACCTCAAGGGGAACTTGGACTGATCAGATACTGAGCCTTTAATGTACAGCAAAGTGTATGAAAAAGTAGATAGGGCTACTTTGGCGTATAATTCAATTGAGTAAGGGGTACTTGGCATCACTACGTACATCATTCCTGTGCTGTAATATCGCCATTCTGGTGAAAACACATTTTCCATTCTTTCCCCCCTCACCTGATTGTATGTCGCTTTCTGGATGTCTTCTATGTATATTGCAGTCACTTCCATGCAGTGCAGCATCCTGTCTCAAACTTATTAAGCAATATCTTGATATTTCTCTCTGTTCACTTTCTCAATGCTCTGCTAACACTCCCAAAATGTATAAGCACAGCATCACATGAACAGCTAGAGCTAGTGCCATCTCTGCCTGCGGGGAGGACACTGACATTCCCATCTGAATTCTGTATTTACCTAAATAAACTACACACTTATAAAGTCAGGAGGATAAGCTGTGATCTCCTTCATTATAACTGTGTGACAGGAACAGTTACTGGTATAAAGGTTTCTGTCACTCCCTGGAAGAGTGTCTGTGGTAGAGTAAATGGAGTATCATCACACAGAAATTTTGCTAACTGAAAAATGGACTTCTTGAGAGAACATAAAGCCAAGTAATTCTCAACTAGTCACAAAATTAGATCATATAACCCACCTGGGGAGAACGATTCCAACAATTTTCGGATGGAAAGGAATAAGTGAAGAAGTTAACACCAGCCAACTTATATATACCAGGGGACTAGATATATAATGAATGCTATGACTAAGAGCTGCTACTGTGACCGCCTGAAACGCGTCAGTGCTGTGTCATTATATGTCCTTCCTGCTAAAATTTTAGTATGTCTCAATAAGCTGTAATTTTATAGACGTCGGATCCTTTTCTTACTGTCTTGTGCATTACCCTTAGATCATATTTGCATGGGCGACTGTGATGTAGGTCGAACTCCTTTCATCTGCATTTTTCTACCATATGCAATACATTTCTGCCTTAAAAATGTGCAATTGGCATCGAAATACATGCATTTTCCATGTGTGTGAAAAAAATAGCTTGTGTTTCCAATAGTTCAAGTGGTAAAAAAGGGCATTGCATTCGCACGTAAATCGCATGGTACGCAAGTGCAATGCGTTTTTTTTAACTTTTTTGCTGCCATAGGTAATAATGGATGATTTTTGAACAAGAATCGCCCAAAAATAGGATATGCTGCAATTTTTTCGATCTCGGACGCTTGATCTAATAGAAATATCACCTATGTGTACAAACCCATAGAAAATAATAGCTTCTTTACTTCCTTACTGGTCTTGCTATCAGACAGAACTTGTGCATGAAAATGGTTTGTGTAACTACAGCCTTATGCATTAGGGGAAGGTAGATGGCTGGACATTCAGGTCAAATCAATCATAAGCTTTTTCTGAGCTGAACCTACTTGATGCTGTAGGTGATCACGGTGTAGTGTCCCAGAGTAGAGTAGGGACCCCACAAAACTCTTTCATGTTTTCCTTGTCATGTGTTGTCTGTGTTTGGTGTCTATGTCATTACCTTTAACGTGTCTGTGTCCTTGTCACCCTAACGTGCTCCGGGTTGGCGGATTAGTGAGTGGGCGGGTTAGGGAGAATGGGGTGAGTGAGAGAAAGTGGAGAAGACGAGATGTAGTCAGGAAGGGAGGACATGTGTAGGAGGCTCAGGCCCCAACACCATCATGGTCCGGGAGAGAGCCAAAAGGAAAACCCATCTTCTGCTTACCCACAGAAGGATGCAATGGGTCCGGCTGCACGTCTGCTGATTGGAGTATAAGTCGAGCGTGAGTGAGTGTATGGCGTGCTCGTTAGATTCAAGAAGAGAGAAACTAAAAAACAGAGAGACAGTCCGTCCATTGTCCCTGCTGCGCTGACAGCACTCGTTCAGGCAATCCACCGTTAGGTAACTGAGACTGATGGCAATTGTGCTTTTGGGCCAGACTGTTAGCAAACAGAAAATGGTTGGCAACTGTCATGGAGAAGATCTGTTGTTACTTAAGACTGTTACCGTATGTACTGAAGAGACCCATGTTACAAATGTTAAATAAACCATGTGCCTCTAGTTTAACCAAGGATTGGATTATTGACTCTTTATTGGATTCATCTGTTTCATTACTTTAAAGGGGCACTAATGTCACGTGAACATTTTCAGCTCTGGGGGTCTCCATGCCCGCACTAACGGTCCTATTACCTGGGCTGCGGGGGTACGGCACAGAGGAGCTTGGTGACCTCCCCTGGCTGCCATGATCCGCTACCACGGCTCTGGGCACAGGCTCCCATGCGCAGGGAGCATGCGCCTAGTTAGCTGGGTTGCTGGGGACGTGGCGGATTACCGCCCCACAGCGTGTCCCCATTGCCATGACACCTGGGCACGCTTGCTCTGCACTCGTTGTTGATGTCTGGGTTTCTGCTCTGGATTCTCTGCTTAATGTTTGGGTTCTGCTGCTGTCAATCAGCTGCCAAGATGGGAGTTCTGACAGCATTTAAACTGCTCAGTTCCTTCAGACCATTGCCAATGTATGTTTGGTCTTCAATTACACCCGCAGTTCCTGCATTTGACGACCAGCTTTGACTTATTGCTTCGGACTTTGACTTGTCTTTGCCTGACTGCTTGTACCTCATTCCCCTCTGTTGCTGACCCGGATTGCCTGACCTGCCTTTGT
Source organism: Eleutherodactylus coqui (assembly GCF_035609145.1). NCBI lineage: Eukaryota > Metazoa > Chordata > Amphibia > Anura > Eleutherodactylidae > Eleutherodactylus > Eleutherodactylus coqui. The sequence continues at coordinate 56,014,391 of NC_089849.1, forward strand.
GTGTGTTTGTTTCTTGTATCTGTCTGTGTGTCTGGCTCCTGCCTCGCATCCCTAGCCAGTCTATGGACTGTCGCCCAGTTGTTGCCCTAGGGCCTAGCCTAGGGGGCAAGTAGGTAAGGACAGGGGTTGCAGGAAGTTTTCAGGGACTCCTAGTTACCCGGACCCCAGTTCCTTGACAAGATTGTTTTCATCTCGCTATCATTTTTTACCACTGTGAGCTGCCGGGTTGGGCCAATTAATGTCAGGGTGCTCTAGGGAGGAACAGTAGACCTGCCATTGACAACAACATCTTTATCCCCGCTGTCTCTTCCCGAAGGCCTACGATCGGCGGCAACAATGGCTACTTTACATTTTTTTTCATACAGACCCCTTGTTACCTGCTATGCACCATTTGCTCTACTCTCAACTCCCAAAAGAAATGGGCAGCACATTGTTGGAGCTTTAACCCTTTCCAATCCAATTTGTATCCTGGTTTTTCTAGAGGGGCTTACTCTTTTTCTGACATTATACAACGGCGCTATCTGCTGGCTAAAGCCAGTACTACATGAGGTGACACGTTGGATAGGCTCCGACAGCAGAGAGGCTGGCAATATACAGTAAGAGAACCCCGACAGATGTCTTCCAACATTGGAGCTGTACAGCCTTAATTCATAATGGCTTCAGAGGTCAGACAGTGGATTGGAGAGGGTTAAGGGCAAATCTAGTGACTTTTCTTAGTTCATTCCACATGTAGCTATTCCCCCAGTATATATAAGTGAGCAAGAGTTACCTTGGTCGATTGCTAAGCTCTTTTATTGGCTAAATCCCCTGTGATGTCCCGTAAACACAGCAAGACTGGAGCTATCAACGGAGACTGATGCGGGGGAACGAGCACCGCAGCGGGACACAGCATGAGTGGGGAGAAGTGAGTATATGAAAGTTTGTTATGTTAGTGCATGGGGAAGGGTTGTCCAGAGATAGAACTTGGAGAACCCCATTAACCAGGGGCGTAACTAAAGGCTCACGGAGCCGGGTGCAAATGTGCAGCTGGCGCCCCCACCTCCATCTGTACTCGTACCTGTACTTAAACCATGTAAATTTACATACATGATCTAGACCCTTGGCATAAGCTTTCTAAACATGACTCATTTCCTGGACTCCATGAAAATTTCTTTGTAACCCCTTTTAGGCCGCTTTCACACGCCTGCAAAAATCGCGCAAGATTTGTGCGTTGCAAGATTCACAAATCGCACAGGAATATGAATCCCATTCTTTTGAATGGGGGCATACACATGAGCAATGAAAATATCACAGCATGTCCCATCTTTGGGCGTTCCCTTAGAATGCCTTGCATCACCCATTGTTTTAAATGGGGCTGGCACAGCATAGCATGGCATGTGAGGTGCATGCGAGTGTGATGCAAGTTTTACCCAATGAAAACAATGGGAAACACACTGCGATCCTCCGCCACGTCTTAGAGCATCGCTACTTCCCCAATGTGTTGCGAGCAAGTTTTAAAGCAAAAACCCCTTCCATCCGTGGGGACATCACACGTTGGGGAGAGTGATATTGAGCGGAGTTTCACGGGAAATTGGCCTAAGGCCGACTGCTCACGGCCAGATTTGCAATGCGGAATCCGAAGCGGGAGTCCAACTCTGGATTCCGCACAAGTACCGCCCATAGCATGCTATGGAAAAGCATCTTTACCTGTACACAAGTAGAAATCAATTGCGATTATCCACTCATGGACGACAACCGTCTGACTCGTGTCCCTTTTGCAATAACAGGCGCAACAGCGTGAGAAAAGCACGGACTTATAAAAAAAAACAAAAAAAAACTGTACTGTGCATGTTCGACGGCTCGCTGTGCGGACCATCCACAGTGCAAAAAGAAGAAAAGACAGGTATGCGTTGTGTGCAGCCAGCCTGAGGCTGTGTTCCTGTTTTTTGTTGTATTTTTGAACCACAATTAAAATCACATCAAAAACTGCATGCACTATTAAAAAACTGCATGTGGTTTTAAACAATACATGCGCTTTTGTTTTTTTTTTTAACTGCATGCAGGCTTCTGATGTGTATTTTAGTTGTGTGTAGACTGTGCAATCATATACGGTATATACCTAGGTTATACCAGCGGTACATATATAATTCTATACAGTATATACCCAGGTTATACTATCTGTACATATATAATTCTATAAAATAGATCTCCAGGTTATATCAGCTGTACACATATAATTATATACAGTAGATGTCCAGGTTATACGAGCATGCTCCATAGCACTATATACAGGGAGAAGTATATATATATATATATATACATATATATATATAAATATTGTAGCAAGGGGGGTTCTCTTGCCTCGGGATCGCTGACCTCTCATACCAGAAATGGCGCACCACACGAGTAAACACGGCTCAGGAATAGCGTATGTCTTTGTCTGTCTCCTGCCAGCGTTTATTTCACAGCACGTTACAGCACAGCAAATCACAAATGTCCATAAGCACCCCAACTTGGGTGGGAGTCCAGGGGCGTCATCCCTGTCGGACTCTTGCCTTTCCAGGCCACCAGCCTCCGCTCTGCTTGGGTGAGTCCAGGGGCGCCATCCCTGTCGGACTCTTGCCTTTTTAGGCCACCAGCCTGCAGCACCTTCCTATGCTGCGCTGGACCTCTCTCTCTCCTCTTGTCTTTGGCAGGAACTGGCTTTTATCTGGTTCCTGCTCCACCCCTTGGTTAACCCTCGCACCAGAAGTCCTGTCTCTGGCCCTCTACAGGCCCTTCTGTGTACTGCACTACTACAATATATATATCCTGTATACCGTGATATTGGCTATGCTGGTATAAGGCCAGGTTCACATCTGCATCGAAACCTCTGGTCGGAGATTCTGTCAGAAAACACTGAAAAAGAAAAGCGTTCAAGGAGCAGGAAAGGGGAATTCCTGCGGCCGAACGGCTCCATCTCAGGATGTAACCAAACAGTGCTGGACGGACCCCATTGGTTTCTGCTCAGCTGTCCAGTTTTTAGATAGAAGAAAAAGCGTTGCATGCAGCACGTTTTTTTCTAGTATTTTGAGCTAGATTTGTGACACAGATGTAAAACTGGTCTTACAGGGAAACCTAGTGACAGATGTATGCAACAATGTAGCATGCCATTGTGACTGTCACATATTTCTATGAGCAGATATTAATATGTTGCCAATATGCCACTTCCACAGAAAACACGTATATCTTGTATATCCACATTAACAATCACAGTGATGCTTGCATCTTAATTGATGTTGTCAAAAGTAGCTACCTTTGTCACCCAAAAAATACTGGCCAAGGTAAAAGGGAGTGTGGTATAGGGTCATAGTTTGGGACATGGCTTATGACGACGTATGATGTTATTCCATGTGGCAATGCATGAATATACTGACAAATGGCTGATACCCTTCTTATATTGTAGCGCTATACTCTAAGGTCCCAAGCAAGAACTATAAATATATATATATTTTTCTGTAAGACAACATTAATAACATGAACGACTCAGATACAGCAGCTGAATTCTAAGATATCTTTAAATAATAGACCTGTTAGCTGTACACAGTGATAGTGATCACAGCTGGTGGCCCTGGGTGCAAAACTTCAGCTAGGATCCTCCACCCCCCCCCCCCCCCCCCCACAAAAAAAAGTAAAAATATACTATACATTGGAGACAACATAATATATCAGATAGGCATATCTATGAGACAACTATTATAAAACAGCAGTCTTAAACGCAGCAGTCGTCATTAGGGGCGTAAGTAAAGGCTCAGGGGCCCTAATGCAAAAGGTGAGCTGGGCCCCCCCCCCTCTATCTGTATCTGTACCCGTACCCATACCTAAACCATGCTGCACAGAAACATAACTTGAAGCTTCTGGGCCCCAATGCAAAACCTGTAACAGGGCCCCAACTATAATGCTTTATTCATAGTACTGGGCTCCCTATATGGAGATGAGAGGCCTTATGGGCCCCCTAAGGCTCTAGGGCCCGGGTGCAACCGCCTCCCCTGCACCCTTTATAAGTTACACCCCTGATCGTCATCATATAACTGTCAGATTGCATTGCTACTCCGTGATAGTGATTATAGTGCAGTTACCTACAGTGATCATAGGTGACCTTCCCCTGGACTTGAGACGTCCGCTTTAGTTTATTTGGCCCACCGCCATAAAGTCTTTTTACAGCCATGATTCGCAACTTCCCATCCTGCTGCTACCCCTATTAAATGTGTCAGTAATCGCCCCATAGAACTACTGCCCCCTCTATGATCCCAAGTAGTAAGTGTGGACCTCTCTTGTTTGGCCCAAATAGTAATGGTGACCCCCCTCTCTGTGATGCCGACAGTAATAGCAGACCCATCTCTGTGGCCCCAACAAGTAACCTGGCAATGCTTTCACTTAATCTCTGTTCCAGCTGTACTCCGAGAAGACCCAAACTCCCCCCACCCCCCAGCATCTACGATGTGCAGGAGCGTGCAGATGCCGGGGGAAGAGGTGCTCAAAGGAAGCAATAATTTTTTTACCGGCTATTAACATGGCCGGGAAACAATAACTACCAGCAATGGTGTCCTGGATAAATTACCAGCCAGGCCGGTGGTTTACCGGCTGGGGGACAACCTTATATACTTCCGTCATTGGAAACCCTTGCAAAGTCTATAAAGAATAAAAAAGTAAATGCAAAACGTATTAAACATTATGTAAAAGTATTGAGGGACAGATATACAATATTTCTAAGCCTTTTAGGCATTAGTGAAAGTAAAGCTCAGAGGGACATCTAGTGGCAGGCAAGGTTACAAGTGCATAAAGACGGTCAACAATGTGCTGCAGAGAAAGTTTTTAGACTTTTTTCATTTTTCAGGCCGCACTTTAGAAATCCTGATATTGATATATGAATTAACAATCAGTGGCGTACACAGAAGAAATGGGACCCCATAGCAAAAATCTAAACGAGCCCCCAATTATGGTGTCCGATTTTGCAACACAGGACAGGAGGGCCTGTTTTTTGTTTCCCATTCTATGCCCTTTAAATGACCATTGGGCCAGTTCTGTACCTAATTGGTTGCTAACAGTGCACTTCCTCTTTGTACAGGAGTTCTACATGTGTTCTATATGCTTATTAGCAAAAGGGATGGTGCAGTCAGAGATAGGGCCGCCTTTCCCCATAAGAGTCGCACGATCTGCCTTTATGGCATGTATGCTCTTGATTAACATCCATAATTCTATAAAGTCCCAGATAGATAATAGAGCACGCGTTGCTCTTAGAGTGTCATGCAGTTTCCAGACTGTGCCATACAGCACTCATTTACGGTATACTATCACAGACAGTACAGAGTGCCCAAATACACTCATTGTCAAAAATGCAGGATTGAGGCGCTCACCCCATGGTATTCAGACAGGAACACGGCCGACATCAGTGCCCAAACTAAACCTGGGTTTATCACTGAAGCCACCCCAGTTGCACTCTGTAGCATCCAGTTTAGTCATTCACTACACCACTGCAAATAGAGGCGATGGTGGGTGGGTGTCAAAGGCAGTACCTGCAATTGGCTCTGTGAGATCAAATGTCCTTCAAACAAGCACCTGGAAATGGTTCCGACAAACATGGAGGCCTGTAACGATGGGGCCACCTGTCTTTGGATGGCGGACAACGAAACAGTTGGCACTACTCGTGCTTGTCGGACGATCCTCTCTACTTATGGGCTGATGAGGGCATCCTGAGCCCGGTCGCCTTGTTTGCCCTCACACATTCAATGGCCCCAACACCTCCTAACAGTCTGGTAAGAACGGCCCAGGCGGCGGGCAATTCGTCAATATGACCATCCAGCTTCGTACTTTCCAATAATGCGCCCCTCTCAAACTCTGTTAACTGGGCGAAATCTCTTTGATTGCATCATGGAGACGTCTAGTGGTCAACAAGCTCCACACGAGCAAAAAAAAACGTCACTGCACACAGGGAGCCTCTGAGAGCCTTTTATAGGCTAAGCGTGGAACCACTTTTAGGGCCTCCAGTGGCAAGCCCATTCATCTAATCACGCCACAACTCTAATCATTTGCATATCTGCCTGAGATGTAACTGCATGCCGAGTTTTGCATGAAAATGACATTACAGTTAGCAATGTCCCATAGACATCACTAACTAGAGCTTCCTACAAGCTTCCAAATTCTAAAGCATCTCCTAGCTTCCGGACTGGACAGAACAGAGAAAAGGACAGTTCATGGTCCACAGTATCCACTTATACTAAGCTTAACCCCTTAATGACGCGTCCCTTTTTTTCCCCCCATTTTTGTTTTTTCCTCAGCCCTTTTAAAAAAAATTGCAACTCCTTTATTTATCCATCGACATTGCATGATGGCTTGCTTTTTGCGGGACGATTTGCATTTTGAATTGGTACCATTTAATGTACCATATGCTGTACTGAAAAACGTAAAAAAGTGGAGTAAAATAAAAAAACAACAACATTCTGCCATCTTTCAACGTGTCTTGTTTCTACAAACTGCAACAAAAAGGACATGAAAACTTTATTCTATGGATCAGTACAATTGCTACGATACCAAACATATAAAGGTTTTTTTGCTGTACTACTTTTATTTATTTTTTCAAAAGCATATAATTTTTAAAAATTATTTTCTGCCGCCATTTTCTGCACGCAAGGCCTCATTTTTTGCAAGATGTCCTGTAGTTTACGATGGTACCATTTAGGAATACATACGACTTTTTGATCCTCCGCAGGGGGAGATCACAGGGATCGTAACCGGGCGTTATCTTAAAGGGGTTGTCCCGCGCCGAAACGGGTTTTTTTTTTTTCTACAGCCCCCCCGTTCGGCGCGAGACAAACCCGATGCAGGGGTTAAACAAGAACACCGGACAGCGCTTACCTGAATTCCCGCGCTCCGGTGACTTCTTACTTACCGGCTGAAGATGGCCGCCGGGATCTTCTCCCTCGGTGGACCGCAGGGCTTCTGTGCGGTCCATTGCCGATTCCAGCCTCCTGATTGGCTGGAATCGGCACGTGATGGGGCAGAGCTACACGGAGCTACACGGAGCCCCATTGAGAAAAGAAGAAGACCCGGACTGCGCAAGCGCGTCTAATTTGGCGATTAGACGCTGAAAATTAGACGGCTCCATGGAAACGAGGACGCTAGCAACGGAACAGGTAAGTGAAAAATTTCTGATAACTTCTGTATGGCTCATAATTAATGCACAATGTACATTACAAAGTGCATTAATATGGCCATACAGAAGTGTATAGACCCACTTGCTTTCGCGGGACAACCCCTTTAAGTCCAATTGTCACTCGTGACGCCACCGTTCCTTCTTCTGGAGTGGATCTTGTAGAAGAATAAAATAGTCCAACACCAGAAGGATATATTTTGGCACAAAACCAGGAACGGTCGATCTTGTCCATTTGCCTAAATTCTCATTAATGTTGATAACAATAGCAGTAATTACAGAATACAAGACTTTCTATCTCGGTGGGACTCACAGGGTATTGGATCAATCTACAGTCCAAGTTATCTGCAGGTCCTTACACTCCTGGCAATCACTTCTTCCACCGGCAAAAACACTCACACTTGTTCTGTTCTCTTCTCGCTGATAGTACTGAGAGAAAGAAATCGCCTAAGCAGTAGTACAGAGGATTCCTGGGTTGGTTAGGCCCAGGCTGAGCATCAGGCAATCGATCAGCCTCTTCCATGCTCCACTCACTTGCCTCTCTGTAGTGTCTGTGTAACTGACTGACTTACTGACTGACCTGCATTGCATCCTTTGAAAACACATAAATGTAACACCATCACGTGACCACAAACAATACATTTTCCAAAAATGACAGAACATACCAGACATCAACTCTTACAGTTCTGCAAACATCCAATACACATACTTCAGATGCATTCTACAAACAAGACATTGACACGAAACAAACATAAAAGATTATGGAGGGTCCCCACTAACTCTGGGCCATTACACTACCCCACATAGTAAGCACCAGCCCCATGTAAGCAGCAGCCGCACAGAATTTCTGTGATTATTTGCATTTTGGGAAATTTGCTGACACATTCTTCCTCCAACACAGCCATACCAAGTCTTGTTTTTTGTGCGACAAGTTGTATTTTTTAAAGGCATCATTTGTGGGTACATCTAATATAATTCCACCATTTTTTTAAAATTTCATTTCTATGGTGTTGAGTGTGCAGAATAAATAAATGATGTGGTAACGTTATTCCCTGGGTCAGCGAGATTCCAGCTATACCAATTTTATATAGTTTTGTTTAGGTTTTGCTATGTCTGTACAGTAAAAACACGTTTTTTTGCATTTGTGTTGCCGCATGCAAGAGCCATAAAATTTGTATTTTTCTATTAACGGAGCTCTAGGAGACCTTGTTTTTTGCGGGACGAACTGTAGGCCACTGTAGCTTGCAGGGCCAAAGGCCATGTTCAACCATCCAGGTGCCTTAGAAACCCATCGGACTCCCGAGATCACATCACGGTGGTCCGATGGGTGCCAAGTTGTAACCCTACAGCTCGCACCAGCTCCCCCGGCACTGGAAACCCATGCCAGGCTTTTGATAAAGTACCGTAAAAAGGTGCATGCATCCAAATAAGGCCCCTTAATGACTGCCTTCAAAAGGCACGTGTTCACATACGGACGTGCCTTTTTATTAAAAGCCGCAATGAGTATAAACAGCGATCTTTCCGTAGACATTGATAAAACAGAATTTATTGAATAAACTTGGTAATAAACGCCCAGCTTCTCCAACCAGAATACACATTTACATAGCTTATTTATGAAATATCTGATAATATAGAAAATTCGGGCTTCTTTAAGGGATGCAGCTGTGAAGCAAACCAAAAACTCATTTAAATAAGACAGACATTTGTGTAGAAAAAATAGACAACTCCAAGACAGACACAGCGAGGTTTGCATTTGGTGGTGCATTGTCTTTGGGTGTAGAGGGTATTCTCCATTACTACTGACAGAGTAGGAGTGATGCAGGATATAGGGGATGGTCAAGGGCTGCGGAATACACACATCATGATGTAACCGGACCGGAAAGGCTGCAAGCCCAACTGCTGATTGTAGATCTTGTACAGATGGAGCAGAGAGTTTATCATGTGCCTCAGCTTCTGTAAACCAACTCAATGCATTAACAATGAGACCAGAGAGCATGAAATAACAAATCCGGCTCTGCTACATTAAAATGTTACGACAGAACAGTTGATGGTCATTCTGAGCAATGGGCAGAGTTTAAGCTAGGCTCAACGGGAAAAAAAACATTTGCTGCCCTGTCCTGGAAAGGGGCTTGTTGGCCCTACCTGGCAAACAGAACCCAGGGAATGTGCCCTGTCTGGCATAAACTGAGCCCAAAAAAGTCCGACTTGTGCAAAGAGTTGCACAAAGTGCCAAAATTGCTTAAAAATGGAAATTTTTGTGCTTGGCTCGCCAAAATTTGAAAAGTGGATGTGGTTTACTGGAGGGGGCATGGACAACGCCTTTTAGACAGATTTATTAAGCCCACAGCCAGAAAATGCCGCAAATCTACGACTGCTCATAATAGGCATGGATTTAATTTTCTGACGTTAGGACAGTCCAAAATGCGCCAAATTTATTAAGAGGAGAACACCTTTTAATACATTTGGCACAATTGATTTTAATGTTTTTTTTTTCCTTTACTGTAATAAATATTAAACCTGCCCCAATTTTTGCCACTTTGGACATTTTGTTTCTTTCTTCAGCATCTAAAAATATTTTAAGAACACATGCAAAAAGTCCTTAAGATAAAATCTCCTGTTTTGCGTATACAGCTTGTCTCCATAGCTATTTATCTCAGGAGGTAATTTCCTGGTCACCACTTCCATTTTAGGGGTTGTAGACAGCTAATGTGAGGGGCTCATACAAAGGGGCGGGGCTTAGACATAATAAGTTACCATGGAAGAGCTGTGAGGGGAGGCTCCTTCTGTAGTCACGCACAGGATTGTGGGTATTACAGTGAGATAATATGGCTGATCTCTTGGAAAACATAAGTTTTTTTTAAAATATATTTTTCTTTTTTAATTGCCCGAGATGCTCAGGCACGACTCGCATCGCATAGAACATGGACACCATGCCCGTGTTCTGTGCGGTGTGAAGGAGATCAAATATCCACATGTTTTACTCTCGTGTGAGACTCGTATGCAAATAGGACATGAGCGATTTTTCAAAAAATTTGCAGCGTGTAAATAGACCCATTGCAATTAATGGGATCTGTTTGAGCCCGAGTTTTCTGCATCTCACAATGCACAAAACTCATGTTAGAATATCGGCTGTGTAAATACAGTCTAAAAGGGGAGGAGGAAAAGCTAAAAAATACTTTTATGTATTCCTTTGAAGGTGGTTGGTAAAAGAGCAAAATAGGGGCCTTTTAGGGAGCTTTTCACTCGCACCAGAATATTCCACAATCTGCCGCCGAATATTCCGCCGTGCTGAAGAATATGTATCGGGATCTAACATGTAGATTCGAAAATGGCTTTATTTTGCCGGCAATTACGTAGCAAAATCTGAATTTAGACATGGAAATTTTGGTATAGATTTTGACAGCAGAATATTCTGGCTGTGGGATTTAAGCCTTGTATTTCAAGATTTGAATTCCACAGCATAAATAGACCTGCTACAAACTTAGAATCTGCAGAGTTTTTCAAAAACAGAGATATCTGAAATGGCTTGTACTGTAAATACTGCAGAGCATCTGCAGCAGAATTCACTGTGGAAATTCCATAGCATTTACAGCCTGTGTGCCCTAACTGTGGAGACACATAGGCCTGTGTGCCCTAACTGTGGAGACACATAGGCCTGTGTGCCCTAACTGTGGAGACACATAGGCCTGTGTGCCCTAACTGTGGAGACACATAGGCCTGTGTGCCCTAACTGTGGAGACACATAGGCCTGTGTGCCCTAACTGTGGAGACACATAGGCCTGTGCGCCCTAACTGTGGAGACACATAGGCCTGTGCGCCCTAACTGTGGAGACACATAGGCCTGTGCGCCCTAACTGTGGAGACACATAGGCCTGTGCGCCCTAACTGTGGAGACACATAGGCCTGTGCGCCCTAACTGTGGAGACACATAGGCCTGTGCGCCCTAACTGTGGAGACACATAGGCCTGTGCGCCCTAACTGTGGAGACACATAGCTCTGTGCGCCCTAACTGTGGAGACACATAGCTCTGTGCGCCCTAACTGTGGAGACACATAGCTCTGTGCGCCCTAACTGTGGAGACACATAGCTCTGTGTGCCCTAACTGTGGAGACACATAGCCCTGTGTGCCCTAACTGTGGAGACACATAGCCCTGTGTGCCCTAACTGTGGAGACACATAGCCCTGTGTGCCCTAACTGTGGAGGCACATAGCTCTGTGTGCCCTAACTGTGGAGGCACATAGCTCTGTGTGCCCTAACTGTGGAGGCACATAGCTCTGTGTGCCCTAACTGTGGAGGCACATAGCTCTGTGTGCCCTAACTGTGGAGGCACATAGCTCTGTGTGCCCTAACTGTGGAGGCACATAGCTCTGTGTGCCCTAACTGTGGAGGCACATAGCTCTGTGTGCCCTAACTGTGGAGGCACATAGCTCTGTGTGCCCTAACTGTGGAGGCACATAGCTCTGTGTGCCCTAACTGTGGAGGCACATAGCTCTGTGTGCCCTAACTGTGGAGGCACATAGGTCTGTGTGCCCTAACTGTGGAGGCACATAGCTCTGTGTGCCCTAACTGTGGAGGCACATAGCTCTGTGTGCCCTAACTGTGGAGGCACATAGCTCTGTGTGCCCTAACTGTGGAGGCACATAGCTCTGTGTGCCCTAACTGTGGAGACACATAGGTCTGTGTGCCCTAACTGTGGAGACACATAGGTCTGTGTGCCCTAACTGTGGAGACACATAGGTCTGTGTGCCCTAACTGTGGAGACACATAGGTCTGTGTGCCCTAACTGTGGAGACACATAGGTCTGTGTGCCCTAACTGTGGAGACACATAGGTCTGTGTGCCCTAACTGTGGAGACACATAGGTCTGTGTGCCCTAACTGTGGAGACACATCGGTCTGCACAAGAGCTGTATACATGAAATGGGAAAAGGTAATCAAGACTATTTACAGATTTTTTGATGCACTGGAGCAGTGAAAAGGAAAAGCCCCATTACTACAGCGTGTATTTACAAATGATGACTAGTTACACAATGAGAAACGTGCTTGCCAAATCTGGACGTATTTAGAGGATCGGTAAAGCTAAAGTCTGTCAAATCCCAGTTTGAAACATGTATACGAGCTATTTTGCATAGTAACCGTGCAGCACATTTAATTTTCCTGTTACATCCCTATTTCTAGGACTGGGCTGGTTCTTTAGGACAACCTCTGTCTCACGAGGCCAATGTCCCTTATTAGCGTCACCTTTTACCTATTAGAAGGATCACTTTCTACCTGAGCCGGCCCTTTTTCCATTACTTCCGATCTACTCTTCTCAGTTATATTCCTAAGTGAAGGGGCTTAGCAGCCATTTTCCATAGATACACATTTAAAGTCAATTATAAAAATGAAGACCTATGTACAAGAAGGGGACATAAAAAAGAACATGCACAGTAACAATGTGATTTCTTGTGCTGCCATTTTGGTGTAGCTCAGTTTATAAGTCTTTGAGTCTCAGCCAGGCCAAGAAGTTCTTAGCTTATAAATCATGGATTTCTATCTTCAGAACCAAAATTGGAGGCAGTACATGCCGGCTGAAGTGGTATCAATGGCAGAGAACTATGTGAGTGATATTTGGTTGTGACAGCAGTTCTTCCATGTTGCAACTCTTTGAATGGTTTGGTCCACCATGTACACGAAACTAAAGAATATATCAAATTCGGCAGGGCTTCAGAGGAACGTTTTTATATATATTCTTATAGTATAATCCAAAGTCCTTGTAGGTGGAAGTCGTAACAGATGACACAGGACATTGTAGACCATGTTTCCCCATTCACAAGCTTTCGACAGCGGTGACAGATGCAGGAGTGGAGGAACGTGAAGTGGCACTGGATGACCTTTCAACACCAGGACTAAGCAAAATGGGGTCTGAGGGTTTGGGTACTAAGGAGCGGACAGGAGTTAGTGCCTTGGTAGGGCCATGTAGGGTTTGTCCGCAGATGCGATGGTGCTTTTCCCAGTCTTTGTGCTGGCAGAATGAACCGCAGTATCGAGCAATGTTACACCCGCTGCAGGTCTCACTGGCTTTACGACCGCAGTTCCAGCAGCTCTGCAAAAAAGTATTGTAAGATTATAAACATACAAGGATTAGGTACAATACAAGAGAGCTGAACTTGGCTATTAAACCATCCCCACCGTATTTAGTTGTGCCATAAAACAAGTGAAAATGACCAATCAGATCATTTTGTCTAGAAGAAAGGGGTGGGGGAATCCCTGTTCTTACATGTGCAATTTTAGAAGTCAGACCCTTAACTATCAGAGAAATAGCTTATGGATAATCCATAAATGTGCAAGAATGGAAAGCTCTATAAGAGGACTGGCTGGTCAATCAGAGTGTACAGGTAGTGGAGACCCCCACAGATCTCTTCAGTTAAAGGGTTGTACCAGGCTCACAATTTATCCTCTATTCTGTGGATAGGGAATAACTCACCGAGAACCTCACCGATCTTGAGAAAGTGAATGAAGCATCCATGCACTTATGCGACTGTTGCTCCATTCAGGCTCCTCCTCTCTGCAGAGCATACAGTAAACCCGCAGTGAGGAGGATGGGGCAAAGTAGACCCACGTTCTTGGGATTGGTAGAAGTCTCAGAAGTGAGACCCCCACCAATCAGTAAGTCATCCCCTAGCCTATGGATAGGGCATAACTTGTGATCTTGGTATAACTCCTTTAATGGATCAGGATCTATATTGTCCATTCCATACCTCGGTTGACTCTTCCTGCTCATTCACTACAAGGAACGCGTCTTCAGTCGCCCTTCTTTTAGCGTCAGCAATAGTTTGTTCCATTCTGGCCCTCTCCGATGCAATCATCTCAAACGCTTTCTGTTCAGCCTCGGAGACAGCCTTTTGTACCTCAGACATGGCCTGTCGCTTCACTTCATTAACCGCTTCTTCTGTGCAAGTAAGAGGAGAATTAAAGGCAACAGTTCCATTTACTGTATTAATATCTTAAATGGTAAAATTAACATATATGTATATATATATATATATATATATATATATATATATAATTAAAAATATTTCACTCAAAAATACCATTTCTACTGAAAACACAAATGGCAGTACAGTAGATGATGCGTAATACCTGCTTTCCTCCAGATTTCATCAGTAACATAGTTTCCTCCAGTTCGGTTTCCAAAGTCCCTCTGAGATTCTGCAAGGAGAAAAGTATAGGAAGTCATTCCATGACCCTTTACAATTGTCGTGTTCATTGCAATCCACATACTTTGTAATTTATTGGCCTCAATAGGGGTTGGGGGTGGAATATGATCTTCATGCTCCTCTCATATATTTAATGGCTAGCTGTGGGAAAGGGAAAGTATCACATCTGCGATGGAACCTCTTGTTGGTGGTTTCTTCGCAGGTCCAGCTCAAACACTGCAAGAAAAAGTGCCGCATGCAGCGCCTTTTCTACAGTCCAAAAGCTGGGCGGAAACCGAATGGACACCGCTATAGTTATACTCGGCACTGGTCGGAGATGGAGCCATTTGGCTTCGGGGATTCCCCTTTCCAGCTCCCCGAATGGAGCGGGAAAGCAGAACCCAGAGCGCAGATGTGAAGCCACCTTGAGCTTTGCATTTATTTGATATGAAGAGATATCCTTGTTCTTGTGTTGTTGCCTATTAAATGTGCTCCTGTTTTTTTTCTTAAAGGGCACATAAGGAGTCGAGGTGTCCCTCATAGGACTGATGTACTTATTCCATACTATGTTTTTCTATACCGATAAGGTTTCAGAAAAACATCCTTATGATTTTTAACTGTGTATTTGGGTCTTCTATCGTCACCATCTACAATTCCCTGAGTGCTTCTATCAACGCTACCATGGTCCCATTCTTAGCATTTATTAGTAGAACTTCATTATTAGAGATGAGCGAGCATGCTCGGATAAGTCAGTTACTCGAGCGAGCCTCGCTCTTCCTGAGTAACTTAATTCTTGTCCGAGTGTGCTCGGGGGGTGGCGGGGGGTAGAGAGAGAGATCTCTCTTACTCTCTCCCCTGCTATCCCCCGTCGCCCCCCGAGCACGCTCGGACAAGAATGCAGTTACTCAAGAAGAGCGAGGCTCGCTCGAGTAACTGACTTATCCGAGCATGCTCGCTCATCTCTATTCATTATCAACGCTGAAATTCTCAAACAGGTGGAAACCCATAGGTATTGAAGCCATGCTGTTGAAGATGCAATTACGCTGGGCAGGACCCATTTCCAGGATGGAGAATCATCATTTGCCTAATATTATAGCGAGTTCAGAACTGGTCACCAAACACAGGGGCCAAAAAAAGTGGTATAGCAATTCTCTGAAGAGGCCCCTTGAAGCCTGTCATACTTATTACAACGAGTGGTCTACTCCAGCCTCCGATTGTAGAGCTTGGAGGCATGTCACGTACCAAGCTGCCTCCTTTTTTGAGGATGCTCGTTGGGGTGATCTCAAGGACAAGAGAATATAGATACTGAGACAATACTGTCGCACCAAATTCAGGACAAACCTTCTTCTGCAATCGCTGTAGCTGCTGATCCCAAATTGGACTAGTTAGCCAACGCTGAGCCTGTAGCAGATGCGGACAGTCTCCTACTTAAATCTTTGTTTGCAAAGCAAATCCATGCCTATACTATACCTCTCCTTTCCCATTGTTATGCGACAGAGACCCATGTTGTCTTGTGGAGCGAGTAGCACTGCATTAGGGCGCTTTTAGACGGGCCGATAAATCGTCTAGTGTAAATGCATGCCCCAAGGGAACGACGAATGAGAATTAGTTTGTTTCTCGTCTGTAGTTTAGTTTCTGCATGCAGAAAACTGAACCACAGATCGGCCCGTATAAACAGGCAGTCGTTCATGTATGTAGCGAGCTGCAGTGCTGGATCTCAGCAGCTGTGGAGGGAAAGGTATCTCTTCGTTTTTTTATTTTCACACAGGGGCGTCCTATTGAAAAGTGTCGGTCCACTAACTGGACAACCGCTTTAGAGGCGTTTTCCAGGCAAATCCTATTGATGATCTATTCTCAGGACACGTCAATAGTTGATCGCCACTCAAGATCCCTGGTGATCAGATAATCACACTGCCTGTTGTCAGTGCAGAAAAGCTGGACATTGTCATCGTGGTCGGAGGCAGAAGCATCACAGAGGGCTTCACTCCCACTGAAATAATGGGAGCTGAAGTCTTTGGTTACACTTTCGGCACTTCCAGTACCAAATTCGGGGTCGGACGTGGACTCATTGATTTTAATGAGAGTGAAGGCCTCAATGATGTTTTTGCCTGAAAAATCCCATTAATTTGGATCTATGAGGGTTCCAGCAGATAATTTTGACCGTAAGAATATTGCTATGTACTCCAATGCAATTGTGAACAAAGCTTCATTAAACACTTTCTGTGATCAAGCTCGAAATTGGTAGGTTGAGTTCTCATTAGCATGGCTGCCTCTAAAGGGTGTACATACTATGAAGACAGACCATGTGGATGGTTCCATCCCCTTTGCTATTGAGGGCAAGAACACATGTAGGACTTCCTTCTCCAGGCTTATACGTTGTTAGCAAACTATTGGGTACATAATTGTAAAAGACCATGGAAAGACTATCTACAGGGAATTAAACACCATCTCTCTTCTGTTCTGCGCAATAACGGGGGCCCAGTTTGGTCTTTGCTATGGGGCCCTCTCTCTTCCAAGTATGACTGTGTCCAATGACTTTCATATTCCAATCCAATGCAAAATACAAGGTGCAAAAACATTCCACTGACTACAACCAGTTCAGCATTATCATTATACAACTATATACCATTGAAATGTGTGTTAGAACGTTTTTCTCACCGCTGGTGCCCGAGTCGGTAGAAGTTGGACTGTGCTGTCTGCTTAAGTGCTCACTTCCTTTCCTAAGCTCGGAGGACTCACTGTAACGTCTCTTCCAGTAATTTAGCTCATCCCTGTCCACTTCTTGACACCTGCGCAGTACCGCCATAGAGCGTTTTGTCTTTTCCACCATCTCCATGATGCAATTCAAGGCCTGTGCAAAAATTACAGAAGCAAAAATATTCAATATGCTTTCTTGAACACTAGAGGGCGCTGTAAATGTTCAGCAAAGTCAATAAATGCGACAGTGCATGTCTTATACTGGGGAAAGCATTGCTTTAAATATGCATTTCTCAATTCTACGTACGCAAAAGATAAGAGATAAGTACTATAGAAAATTATCCGTCTGCTGTCCAATGTGACTTACCCGTCTGAATAAAGCCTTAGGGCCATTTGGCATGGAACGATTATTGTTCAGTTAATCGCTGGATTGTGCGTGACAGAATAATAATTGTTCAGTTTGAACACAACCAACGACGAGTGACAATTGTTTGCTTATTCAATCTGAATGGAGGCAGGCAGCTGGGAAATATCTGTGGCGCACTCCGCCTCCATTCAATGAAAGATTATCGCTCCTGTGCTGGGCGCTTAAGCAGTTTGCAAATGACCCCTTCTCAAGAAGTAAGAAAACTTTCTCCTACCAGAGACTGCATGAGGTTTATTACCCCTTACCACTACAGAGGAGGGTACTGCTTAGCTGGTAAAGATGCCTTAAACCGAGATTTGGGGTGTTTTACAGTGGATTCAAAGGCGGTTATGAATAAAGATGGTAAACCCGATAACGGTATAATTAAAGGGGTACTCCGGTTGTATAAAGTTGATGTCGAATGGTTATCAAAAGTTATTAAACTTTGCATTGTGGTTCTGCTTTGGATCTTGTGCCTATGGTTCTATGAACCATCATCTTCTCCCAGCACTTCAGAAGTGTTTATTCCCAGGTTGCGGTGGATACGACCTGTAGGTATTTCAGCGCTACAGGACAGGCATGCTCGGTGGGATTGGCCAGGGACGGTTTTTTTATGTTCCGCTATCGGGACTGGATTGCTGACTCATAACAGGGTGGGGCTTACTGGGGTACGTGTAGGTAGGAAGTGCAGAGCGGGGAATAGTGCAAAATGTAGTTTCAAGCTGCATGTCGGCAGGGATGCAGCGGCCATCTTGGAAAATGGTGAATCGGAGGACAGGATAAGAAGGTAATGGCGGCATGATTTATACCCATAGCCAGTTGTGCATAAACATGGTGCAAATATATCTGCCATTTTTGAGAATTCACTGCAAAACCAGAATACCCCTTTAATGTGGATTTTACAGAACATAAAAAAACCAGAATAATCAGTACATAATACATAAAGTACGAGTAATTAAAGGGGTTATACCAAGATTACAAGTTATCCTCCATCCACAGTACATAGGGTATAACTTGCTGATTAGAGGGTGACCTCCACCGATCAAGAGAATGGAGGTCCCATGTCTCCCCTCCTGCTCACTGCCGCCCCCGTGGTGAGGATGACACCAAATAACGCACTGCTCGCGCAAACCCGACGACACTCTATTCACTTTCAACGGGGCTGCCTGAAACAGCGGCGCATCAAGCACTTAGATGTTTCCGTCAAATTGACATGAATGGAGCACAGACAGCGCATACGTGCCAAGTGCGCCATTCACTGTGACGTCACTGCGGAGGGGAGAGGCATCCACTGCAGTGACAGGCAGAGGGAGACATACCTCGTTCCTGAGATCGATGGGGAATACTGTGGATAACTTGTCATCTTGGTACAAGCCCATTAAATAAAGTAAACTAAGCAAAGACTTATTTAGGTTCGGTCAGTAGTCGTGTGATGGTGAAACGTGACGGCGGTAATAGACATAGGAAGGGCATCATTTTATCAAAAATAAATTTACTGAACAGCAGCCACATCATTTCCCCCCGTGAAGAGGGTTCTCCTACTTAGACATAGCGTAATAACGCCTCAACAATTGCTTCCCATTCGGTTTAAGCAGCAATCACTCAATCTTTCACATTCCCTTATACAGTGAATGTGAAAGACTGAAGGATTCTCATTTGAACGAGCCAACAGATTGCACGAGAGCAAATGAGCTAGAGGGGACGTCACTCGCTCGGTCAAACGAGAATCGGCTTGTCTACAAAGGACCCTTATTGCTTTCTAGCTCACTCTGCTGCCTCCCCTTCTGCTGCCTTGCTCTTGCAGCCGAGTCACATTCCTCTCTGTGGCGCAGCTCAGATGCTGTTATAGCGGGCAGTCTTCGGGCAGGAGGCGGACTATTCCCATACACTTTCCCTACCTGGGCAGGCGTAACTTGAAGCTTCTGGGCTCCGGTGCAAAACCTGTAACAGGGCCCCCAACTGTAATGCTTTATTCATAGTACCGGGCACCCTATATAGAGAAGAGAGGCCTTATGGACCCGCTAAGGGTCCTAGGTCCGGGTGCCCTAGGCCCGCATTCTCTATAGTTACGCCAGTGCCTGGGCCCAGATCTTCCCAATGGTGATGCACTAACTGCTGTCACTGTTGACCTCCTCATAAGGTGGAGCCTTTTCTCTCCCCACCCCAGCTGTGACACTGGCCAGCGGTAAGGAGTCCGCTCTTCAGCTCTTACAAATGAGCATTGATTAGCGCTGTTGGAGGTACTTCAGTGTGCCTACATTACTCTGTTCCCTGCTACTGTCCTGGTGGGGTAGCAAGATCTCTACCAGGCACCTACAGTTCTGGACACAGCGGGCAGCTGGGAGTTACATAAGCTGGTTTGTTATTTTAGCACATGGGTAACATGTTTGCATAACAGTTAAATAGGTCAAATAACTCATTTAAGTTACTTTTACATGGAGCGACTATTGTCCAGATAATGGCTCAGAAAAGTCGCTGAAGCGTACGAATGACAGTTGTTTGCTTATTGTTCATTAGTTTAGTGAGACGTCATTCATTCACAGGTTGTTCAAATATGAAGGACTTTAACTTTACGCCAGACGACTTTTCACCAACCGCCGACTATTTTTTGGTAAGCTGAAGTTAAACGAGTAATAACTATTGAGCGACTTTTTGCTGGTTAGCGGCCATTGTTTACACCCTGTTAGCGGCCATTGTTTACACCCTGTTAGCGGCCATTGTTTACACTGATCAGATGTTAGAATTTGCTCTTTTGAGTGATTAGGCCGTCTGCACACGGGCGGGTTGGACTCGCATTCAGGATTCCCGCAGCGGAGTTCAACCTGGTGCCTGGCCGGTGACCCCTGCTTACCTGTTAGTGTCTTCTTCTCTGCTGCTGATGTGTCGGCCGGTACATACGGTACGTAGTACAAAGGACTTGGTGCTGTCGCTATTGCAATGACGTGGCTGCCGCGACCGTTCTGCAATGATGATTGCAGAATAGCTGCGAGACAAACGGCTTCCGTTGACTTCAATGGAAGCCAGCCGTGCGCAGCCCGCACAAAATCGCAGCATGCTGTGATTTCTCCCCCACGAAAGGAAAATCGCAATTGATTTCCACTCATGGGCAGGAAATTGCGTTTTGCCATAGCATGCTATGGGCTGGATTTGCTGCAGAATACAGAGGTGGACTCCCGCTCCAGTTTTCGCAATGCAAATCCGCTCGTGTGCAGGAGGCCGATAAATAGGTACTGTACCTATACCATGACTAATAGAGGACTGATTGCTCTTTTAGATCAGCTGATTTACTGTTTGAACGGGCAAGTGACGTCATCGCAGTGTTTTACCGTTCTGTGTGAGCCAGCAAAAACCACGTATGGCAGCGAGTGCACTGCATGTGAAAGCGTATCTCACGCACGCGGTCATGCTCAGTGTGACTGCCTTTTTTTTAATAAACTTCCTACTCTGTCTCATAGGAGAGATTGGTATGCATCGCTGCCTGTACGCACTGTATTGTGTATGTACAGCGTTGTATACGCTGCCCGTAAAAAAGAATATGGCTCAGGCTGTGTGGTAGGCGGTGACATAGAGCATGCTGCAATCTATCTCTTGAGCATATCTACATGCAGTGTTTGCATGCTAATGTGAATGGATCAATGAAAGTTCATTTACTTTCATTGACCGCCCTGACCATGTGTCACCTGCCCATACATCATAGGTGTAATATGTGCGTCGTGTGAATGAGCCCTAAACAATACGCAATGCTGATTTGTATATAATGTTGTTTGATCTCCCATAAACCCCTGCTCCGTGTTTGAAGATAATTAGCTATTAAGTGCTGAAACCATAAACAAAAGTCAGTTCTTACTTACAGAGGGCATAGCCTTTTTTATTGAAGAGACATAGCACAAGTATAGGTACTTACTTGTTCTCCATGGTGCATTGCCTTAAAAATATGCAAATTAGCTTTTCACCAAAAGGAAGAAAAAAACTCTTTCCCAGCAGCATCTAAGGCATCTTGACCAGCCACCCAACCAATAAACCCTGAAATAGTTGTGCTTTCCCATGGGAGTCCCTGGTTTGGCTGGTACAAGAAAATGTTCTTCCTTCTTTAAGAGAGGCTTATTTGCATACTTTTTTTTCCCATGGATCATTGCCAGAAAAATACGCCTCTACACCTGAATCTCTTCAATGAGAACCAGTATCGCACTAACATCATACTGTAGTAGTTGAAGTATTCTTATAAACATAAAATGCAGGAATGAAGATAATTTTAGAATCGCCTACAGGTGAAAAGAGAATAAATTAAGTGCCCTTACATGATCCAGATGTTTCCATTCCTCTGCCCATTCTCTCTCCGTCAGCCGGTGATCTACAAGTTCTTCTTGGTAACCATTGTTTAAGCTACCATTGATCCCTATGAACAGAAAAATAAGATTATACTATAAGTGACTGAAGAAATTAGATCACACTTTTCAGGGATTTCTCTTTGGAAGGACATGTAGTTCTCACCTGCTGTTACAGCATGGTGGCGCTCTCTCCCCTCCCTGCATTCCATAATCTTGCCCAGTGGATCCCGGTATAATTGTGATCCTGGCATATCATCCAACGAGTAATGCTGCAGAGGTGGAGGCGTGGGGTGAAACTGGCTGGAAGGGTTCAAGAGGGGCAAAGAAAGAGCCGGACTGTGTCGGGGGGCAGGGCTGATGGTGCAGACCCTCTTGACTGGTGGCTCTGGAGGTAAAGGCTCTCTTTCAAAGCCATTATCTTCTCTCCTGCAAACAAGACAAGGCTTTGACTTGCAATATTCTTTCACTAGCTCTATAGTCTTGACAGTCCTCTGGCATTGGGTTGTGCATGCTCTTAACCCTTTACCTTTCTGGGCTGTGTCGCTTTCCATTGCCATTGACTTCCATGAGCAGCTCGGAGGAGTCAGATGGAGACGTGTTGGTATTGAGGAGGATGTGTTCATGTTGCGCCAAGTACTGTGAAGGAGTTTGCTTGGCAGCGCGCGCACAGTGCAGTAACTCCCTCTGGAGAATCGGCAAGTTGGCCTGAAAATAAAAATCAGCGTCCAGATTAAATTTAACCCTACAAAGTACTGCCATTCAGCTGAGGATATAGCTATAATTTTCACCTTGAGGAAAGGGATGACAAACGGTCGGAGAGGGAAGTTGGTGGCCTCTTGGAGCTTGCAGTGAAATTCTTCTATAGTTACAGTGGAATTCTGTAGAAGATACAAGACATTAAAATGACCACACAGGCTGATGGGATCACAGGATTATACTTCAGGTCAGACCTCAGCCCGTAATGGAGCTCAGTGATTTCCTATTATCTGTTAATATCCCCACAGCGGTTTTCGGACTTCTTGCTTAGTTTCTACATTACTACCAATCAGTGGACTGATCATGATTTGTCTTTACCTGATTTATTGTACAATATGTTGTGAAATGACAACTTCAAGGCTGTCAGGGCATGCTGGGAGTTGTAGTTTTCCAACAGCTGTGGTATGACAAGTTGTGGACTACTGGCCTATGGTATTACCTTTAATTATTAACCCCATAGTGACCAGCCATGTGTGTTTTTACAATGATCACTAAGGGGGCCACTGTACAAACACGGCAAGTCTAAGTTAGTCATGGGAGTCCCATGGCAACAAGAGCCGAGGTTCTGGTGTCTACTGACAGCCTGGCTCCTGCTCTAATGGCCAGGAGTGGAGAGACTTCTGCTTCCAAGAGTTTAAACCATTACATGCCACAATCAATAGTGAATGCAACATGTAAGGGGTGATGGGGAAAGGGCCTTCCCCGGTCATCCAATGATCACAGAGTGCCAATGGGTTTTCATGGCAGCCGGAGGCCTAATTAAGTCTTTCAGATCTGCCCACCATGCCAACCTATAAGATCCTGCCTTCTAAAAAAAGAAGCATATTACGTATAACTAGGGATGAGTGAGCATACTCAGAAAAGCACTACTCGCTCGAGTAATGTGCTTTATCCGAGTATCGCTGTGCTCGGGTCTGAAGATTCGGGTGCCGCTGCGGCTGACAGGCGAGTCGCAGCGGGGAGCAGGGGAGAGCGGGCGGGAGAGAGGGAGAGAAAGATCTTACCTCCGTTCCTCCCCGCTCTCCCCTGCAGCTCCCCGCTCCGTGCCGGCACCTGAATCTTCAGGGACGAGCACAGCGATACTCGGATAAAGCACATTACTCGAGCGAGTAGTGCTTTTCCGAGTATGCTCGCTCATCCCTACGTATAACCCATACTATATCCGTTATCACACAAGATGAACAGATATGACCCGCAGAATAAAGATGACATTTCATGTTTTAACGTGCAGTGGACCCAGTTAGAAAAAAAACTGAAAAAAAAAAAACTGTTGGAATTTCAGCTTTTTCTATTCCCCCGCAAAAAAAAAAAAATCAATAGAAGTTAAACACAGTACATTATACCTATGTACCCCAATCTGATACTGTTAAAATATGCAACTTATCCCACAAAAAAACATGTCTATAAAGACAAAAAAAATAAAGAATTTTTGGCTCTTGAAACGTAATGATGTAAAACAAAGTAATGCCTGGTCCTAATTGCGTAAAATAGGCCAGTCACTAAGCAAGCATGGTCTTCGCTTCCCTCAACTTACCACTAGAGCAAGAACGAGGGTTCGGACCTTCTCCCCAATCTCTGGAGAGATATCATTGCCAAACTGCTGTAGTGTGGTGAGGAACCTCTTCAGTTTGCTGAGCTGCCGTACTCCACAAGTGGCAGGGAGCTGCTGATTGGCAAGAGATGAAGAGGAAGATGAAGAAGGACCATTGCTGGAGCGCTGTGGTGGAGATGGAGCCCCATTCAGGGAGGGAGGTGAATGGTTCATTCCATTAGACACTGCAGAGTAATAAAAGAGACAACGATTAAGAGTGATAAGGGAGGAGTCCTATGATGTCAGCAGCATAAAATTAGGGAATGTCAAAAGGAAATATATGGCACCGTTGTCTTACTACTGTCATCTGTATTTCCATTTGTAAGATAGTAACAGTGTGTAAAGGCTGAAAAAAAGACATATGTTCATCTAGTTCGGCCTATTAACCCCCAATGTTGATCCAGAGGAAGGCAAAAACAACAATGAGGTAGAAGCCAATTTTCCTGATTTTAGGAAACGTCCAGATATACAAGATCCAGTGACTCTCCTCGGTCCAGTCTAGAACTTATCTCCTTGTAGAAGCTGATCAGGTTGGTTTGACAGGAGCGACCCCTCATAAACCCATGCTGATACGGAGTTATACAGCCATTTTCTTTAAGGTCCTTGAGCATCTCTTAGAAACCCTTCAAGCATGGTGCTCACAATAGAAGTTAGACTCACCGGCCTGTAGTCTCCAGGTTCACTTTTTGACCCCTTTCTGAATATCAGCACCATATTTGCTATTCAACAATACCGTTGAACAGACTCCGTCACTGTAGAGTCCTTAAATATACAAATCTGATCAACTTCTCCGAGGAGGTAAGTTCTAGACTGGATCTGGGAGAGTCATTGGATCTTGTGTATCTGGACTTTTTCAAAAGCGTTTGATACTGTGCGGCATAATAAGTTGGTATATAAACTGAGAACACTTGGTCTAGGTGAGAGTGTGTGTAAGCAGGTAAGTAACTGGCTCAGTGATAGAAAGCAGAGGTAAATACTCTGATTAGGTCACCATTACTAGTGGGGTACCACAGGGGGGCAGTATTTGGCTGTAGGGTGTGCACCTCCTGCATTAAAAGATTTTGTTTTCCTGCTCCATTATGGGAGCAGGAAAGGGGAAGCCCCTGGTTCAATTGATCCATTTATGACAAAACTGAATAGCGCTGAACAATCAAAATCCTCAGCAACTCCAGGTAGATGTATAAGACACCTGGAAAAAGAATTCTGGGTGTGACGAAAATAGTACCTGCGAAGACCAGAGGCATCATCCAAAAAACACACTATTTTTATGGGTTTAAAAAAAAAAAAAAATTGGCTATATCTGAAGGGAGTCTTAGGGTAACATTGGCGGCATGTTGCCAAACCCCCAGCTACGACAGTTAATGGCCATAGAGCTTTACCGCAAAATCATTTAGCCATTTGTCACTGCCAGTGGGCATAGGGTGACGTGTGGCCAGTGGTATTATGTGGCTTCACCCGGGTAATCAAGCCAGCATCCACTCAGACCCTCACGATCTCTAGAATGGGATACTCCAGTCTTCCCCAATCAGCATGTGGGCAGTAAGGAAGAGATTACATGGTGCAACAGTCAAGCATGTGCATTACTTCATACAACTCATTGCAAATAGCTGAGCGCTCTCCCTCACCTTAGGGCTCATGTCTACAGCCGTTTTTTCACCGTGTATTACATGCTCGGCTGGTGATACACAGTGAATGGGGTCAATGAAAGTACATGGGCTTTCATAGATCCATGCACATGAGCGTGTAGCTACACATGAGGAATGGGTTGCAGCATGCTCTACTTTTGTATAGGCACTGGCAGTGTATGCAAACGCTGTCCATAGGCAATACATTGCATATGGGCAGCAATTTCATATGCAACCCACTACGGTATTAAAAAGAGTGGAAAATTAGGAAAAAAAACATAACCGAAGTGCGACTCTATTTTTACAAATACTGGTAAAATGCTGCGGGGGGACCCAAAGCGTTTTACTAGTACGACCGTGGATGAGACGCTTTAAGTGTATGCTTCACTGCCGTCCCATACAAACTCCAACTTGTGGTCATGCTGGTGGAGGTGATGGGGGATTAACCCTTTCCCATCCACTGTCTGACGTCTGAAGACATTATGATTTAAGGCTGTACAGCTCCGATGTTGGAAGACGTCCGTCGGGGTTCTCTTACTGTATATTGCCAGCCTCTCTGCTGTCGGAGCCTATCCAACGTGTCACCTCATGCAGTACTGGCTTTAGCCAGCAGATAGCGCCGTTGTATAACGGCAGAAAAAGAGTAAGTCCCCCTAGGAAAACCAGGGTACAAATTGGATTGGAAAGGGTTAAGGTCCCCTGTTTTAGTTATTGATTGGGGGTTCCTAGAAAAAAAAAAATGCAAGGCAAGTATTTGTCAAATTTCTATTTGGCCATCTCATGGGAAAAATGCGTGATGACCAATATGGCTACATTTACAACTGCCAATAGGGGGGTTATACGATAATGTAACTTTCCGTTCATGTTATATCATTATTTAAGTTTTTGTGTTCTGTCACAGGAACAGAAAAATGAAGACAAAAACGTTGTAGGTCCAACATTTGACAGATCCCAACAGCGCCTGACAGAACTCATTATCCGTAATGGGCTTATCAGGTTTCGGTCATGGTGTCCATTATTTTACCCTAAAAAAATAATGTCAAACGCTACACTATTTTTTTCCGCCGTGACCGATGGGAACCCTGGCTTGAGGCGCCTAACCGAAGTCTGAACAGCAACCAAATCTACCTAACAGGTATCCGGAAAAGCACAGGACTGGTTGTGCGAGATGTAAGGTCAGCCATATTGGACATCACTGCTATATGCAACTTACAAATCAAGGAGTGAAACCTAATATAATCCATTTTGTAGTCATGATACATACGTGATGAGGGTGGGAAGGATACAGGCCGTGGGCCACTTGGGTTGATAGGTGGCAGAGGTGCCATGGTAGGTGGTGAGGATCGAGAATGAATCTTCACTTCCATGGGAGACCCAGGCATTGAAGGCACCCTCTTGTCTCCAGTGACTGCAGGTAATAAAGACAGCATAGTATAAATACTGACATCCTGGGGGTATATATCATACACTTAAGGCCCATTTACATGCAACGATTATTGCTCAAAATTCATTAAAACGATGGCATATGAGCGATAATCGTTGCATATAAATGCTCCCATCGTTTACTCTTCGGCTGAACGATGATTTTAAGGTGAGAGTAGATAACAGGGACCGCACGCTGTGCTCTTCACCGCAGGATGTGTTCTTCACTGGAGCAGCCGATTACATTGTATTCATGCCTGCAGCCCCTGACAGCCCATGTGAGAACAAAGGAGCTGATTGCAGAGCTAGGACCACCTGCTGAGTTCTGCAGGCAGCTCTGGAGGCTCATTTGCACGCAAATGAAGCTGATATAGTACAAAATGATAGCTAAAACTGTCAATCTTTCAATCATTTGAAAGATTGCCTTTGTGTGTAAATGAGCCTTCACAGTCTATGTATGGCCAACACTAAAACAGATCTGCTCGTGAAGTTGTAATTTTAGTAGGATACTCAATCTAGGGCTTGTTCACCCAAGGGTATTTGCGCCAAGTATTATGTGCGCAATTCTGATTTCAATAGGTTCATGCACATGAGTGAATTTTTTCACATGATGGGCGATCACGTGAAAAACAAAAACCCCAGCATGTTCTATTCCGGGGGCATATTAAGCATCACAGACGCCCATTGAAATTAATGGGCATACGTAAAAACGCAGGAAACCTTCGTATATATGTTATGAAATCAGTGCGATTTTTGCGCGATGCATTTTTAACATTAGAAAGTCCAACTGACTCTTGCGCAAAAAAAAAATTGAGGCAAAATTGCAATCACCAGTGTGAAGAAGCCATATCCACAAAGCGCACAGAGGGGCGCTGATAGTAAAGTGTGAACATACCCTTATGCTGCGTTTACACGGAACGATTCAGAAAATCGCTCAGACAAACGAAACGGAGCATAATCGTCCAGCTTAAACGCGAACCAACAACTGAGCTACTAACCAAAATCGCGCAGTTTAAACAGGGTGCCCCAGCGTAGGCGGGTGGGTGATGACGTCACCAGCTCGGTCGCTCGAGCAAACGAGAATCTGAGGATTTTCGGTCCGTGTAAAAGGGGCATTACTCTGGCGATCATCTACCCCACACGGCCATGTTGCTCAGCAAGGAAACCAATTACAACAGTATCACTATGCGCCAAGCAGACATGAGTCTATTTGGTACCGCTCATTCCGCCATCACAATATATTATCTGTGGTTTTACATAGGACTGCAGGTCTATCTATAGGATTGGCCCTGGAAAAGTAGGCTGGCACCACACTCTTATGAAAGCTGTGTAAACTGGAATCTGTCTTTGTTGCCCATGGCAACCAATCACTGCTGGAGTTGCCACCTTTGTCACGAAAAAATACCGGCCATGGTAAAAAAAAAGGGGCGTGGCTTGGGAGGGGGCGTGGCTCATCAGCGGGCCAAAATTTGGTTCTGCGCATGCGCAAGACTAGAAACTGTCCAAAAAGCTGTCCAGCGGCTGTGCCCGGGATCCAGGCCAGAGTGTTCCCGCGAGTACATGACGTTTAGTGTGAATCACACAAAGGGAGCCTTCACACAAGCGAGTTACAAGCAGTGCATTGGTGTGTTCACATGTCCGTGTTTTACAGGCGTGATCCGCGCCCCATAGGGATGCATTGGACACCCGCAGGTAGTTAAATACCTGCGGATGTCATTTTCCCCTTGAGGCGCGTATTGCGTGTGTGGGAATACACCCGCAGCATGCACCATTGTAGTGCGGGTCTCCCGCGGGGACGGCTCCCGCAGGCTTCTATTGAGGCCTATGGAAGCCATCTGGATCCGCGACACACCCGCAGCTGAATTTCTGCTCTCCGGCGAGAGCTAGAGTTCAGGGAAAAAAAAAAGAGTGCACGGCGGATGCGCCGAGCACATCCCCCCGGCCACCAAAAGAAGATCCTGCAGTGACGGAGGGCAGATCCGCAGCGTCCGGACAGGTAAGTAATGCTTACTTTTTAGCCTCATGTCCGCGGGAAAGGAGGGACCCGCTGCAGGATTCTGCATGAAGATTCCGCGGCGGGCCTGATTTTACCCGTGGACATGAGGCCTAAAGATAGGACATGCGTGCACTATAGGGAATGCACTCCTTGTCTTCAATGGAGCCGCGGCTGCTAGTAAGGGGAGTGCTGAGCCGGGCACTCAACACCAGGCTGTACCCTGCAAGTTGCTCAAGGACATCGCGGCCAATACTGGCGACAGCCAATGAAAGCCAGCACTGGGTTAACCAATCACAGCCATTCAATGACGTCATGGAATGACTGTGATCTGTCAGCCCAGCGCCGGCTTCTAATTGGCTGATGCTGGCGCTGCCTAGCCAATCAGACGCCATTGAATGGCTGTGATTTGTTAATCCAGCGCCGATGCTGCCTGGCCAGAGCATTATCTTTGCTGGAGGTGGGAAATTCAAGCCCCACTTCCAGAAAGAATTAAAAATACTGTCCTTTAATATGGCCGGTAAAAAAAAAATAAAAAAATACCGGCACCGGCCTGGCGGGCAAAATACTGAATTACCAGCCGGGTGGCAACCCTAATCACAGCACAGCTTTCACTTCTTATGCTGCTGAGGTAAAATGAAAGATGCGCTGTGATTGGTTGCTCTGGGCAGCAAAGATTTTCTTTTAGACTGCTTTTCATAAGAGTCTGGTGTCCACAGCAACCAATCACAGCGCAGCTTTTATTTCTAATACTGCTGAGCTAAAATGAAGGCTGCACTGTGATTGGTTGCCATGGGCAACAAAGATTTTCTTTTAGACAGAGTATGGTGCTGGGATCAGAGGCAGGCTACTTTTTCATGGCCCACCCTGTATTTATTATCATGGCTCCTATGTTGGACCGACGGACAGATGACACAGACGCCTACACAAAATAGAATTAAAAGACGTGAAATAAAATTCTTTAGCTCCGACTTTCCCAGAATCCTCTTTGTGTTTTTCCCTGAGCGCAGTGGTAAAGCCACTTTCCATCTGTTTCCCATTTCTGCCAGGCTGAGGTTTTCCTCCGACATTAACCTCTATAGCGCCAAACAGAAGACAGCTTCTAACACTCTGCAGAGTAGAAATGCGTAGAAGTCGCAGAATAACCGTATATCATCCCGGTATATATGACGCTCTAGCAACGAACGCTACACTAACCGCCTGCATCCCGTGAATATACCCTGTAAAGGGAGGAATAGCGCTAAGACTATCTTAGGAGATTTAGGTCAGGCTAGTCTGCGATACATTAGTGGGGCTTCAAGGCCCCGCCGAAAATTGTTCGGAACGGCGGCTGCCTGTCCACGAGCGTTGCGGTATCCCGTGGCGTAGATCCACCGCGGGATACCGCGGCCCGATGCAGGAGCCGGCAGACAGATCTCTGCTGTCAGCCTATCTGGCAGAGAATCGCGGTAATTTCGCAGCATGCTGCAAATTGCCGCCCGCGAGCGGAGAATCGCAATGATTCTACGCTCGTGGACAGGGGGGGGGGGGGGGAAAGCGCTCTCCGAAGCAACACTATGGAGAGCTTTCACTGTGTTCCCCGCAGCCGGATTATCGACACGGGGAACGCAATTCAAACCCGCCCGTGGACAGGCAGCCTACCTGTTTCCTCTGAATGGAGGCGGCTGGGTTGGAACGATTTCCGTCCTGCTCTGCCTCCTTTCACTAGCGATGCTCGTTCCTATGTAAGGCCTCCTACTCACGGTCGGATAATTGCTGCGGAATTCGTCCGCACTGCGGATCCGCAGCCAATTGTGCCCGTTGCATGCTATGGGAAATGGATTCTTCCTCCACAATGCAGCATGCTCCATTTTTCTGCGGATTCCACGTGGGCGGATCCCATTGAATTCAATGGAAGCTGACCGATCCGCAACCCTTCCGCCATGGCATTGCGGAAAGGTCGCGGATTCCGCAGGATTTCGAATGATCGGGAGGTGATTGTTATCCAGTTCCCATAAGAGTCTATGGAGACTCCTGATATCAGGTCAGGTCCTATCTTTTCACGCTGCACAGACCTTACATACGTGCATTGTACACACGTCCTTTCTTTGGAAGGTGCAAGTTTTTTTGCACGTCTAAAATGCCTTCATGTGAACGTTTCTGTAGGAAACCATTGGTTCTACTAGACGCAATATATGGAAATGACGCCCGTGTGAACCCTAGAATGCATGCATTTTTACATGCACGCTTGCCGTATACATCAAACGTACGTGAAAGTACCAGTGTGAATAAGCCATGACTGCGTGCAGACAACACATTGACCTGTTACAGCCAATAGCGCTCTGCCTGGACGCCAAGTTGTTTTTTTGCATGGAAGTAAAGGATAAGACAGGCACAAGCAATGCCTACGGGCATACCCACAGATCAAAATCGTTCAAAATCGTTGTTTTTTTCAACGGACGGGGGGCTTGTTCACACATTTGCGCATGTAATACATTTCGATGGATTAGTTCACAAGAGCGTATTTTTTCATGTGATAGGCGATCACATGAAAAATACATGGCATGTCCTATCATGGTGCATATTATGAGCACATTACAATCAATGGGCGTGCGTAAATACCCATGAAATATGATCTTGTATGTTCTTTTTGTCCACGCACACTCAATGTATTTGTGCACACAAAAACAGGCCGGCGAAATATGCAGATATAAGCCATTTTCAGTTGTGTAACTACGCTTGCGCCCAGGTGAGTGAGCGCTAAAGTCGGACGCGCTCATCTGCATAAGCCCTTAGAGAGCCTTCACACTAGCGTGTTTATGTGCGTGCATACGCGTGCACAAAAACACACATCTATTACAACCACTGAATTCCCTATGGTGTGTCCACATTACCATGTTTTACAGGCGTGCGCCTGCAAACATAGGACATGCGTGTACCATAGGTCCTGCCCGCATTGCCTTCAATGGAGCCGCAGCTGCTGCCGGCGGCTCCATTGAAGGCAATGGTCTGCCGGCACCCCTGAAGTGATTTTCAGAGAAGAGCTTTAAATACAAGCTCTTCCCTGTAAATCATCCCTTGTAGGCCGCCTGCAGATGGCTGGGTTAGATCCCCTGCGAGAATTCTCGCAGCGGGATCCGACCCGCGCCCCTGCAGGGACCAGTGCTGGTGTCACCTGCTCCCACGACTCAGGCTCTGTGATGTGCTGGCTGCCGAGAAATCCCGCCGCGGAATTCCGCCCGTGTGCAGGGGGCCTTAGTGTAAAAAATAAATAATAATAAAAAAATAATAATATTATATTATATTTATATACTTACCTGTCCGCCGCTCCAGTGTCCCCGCGGGGATGAAGAATGCATCTGCCACATGCGTCAGATGTTTTCTTCATCCCCGCAGGGAATAAAGAATTCCTTGCTGCACCTGTCACAGATGTGACAGATGCAGCAAAGGAGTTCTTCATCCCCGCGAGGAATAAAGAATTCCCTACCGCAGCTGTCACATATGACAGCTGCCTCAGAGGATCCAGCTGATGGCACCCTGTAATTGTTTTTCAGGGAAGGGCTTTAAATATAAATGCTTCCCTGAAAAACAACCCAAACTGGTGTAAAAAATAAAAAAATAAATCATACTCCCCTTTCTTCAGCTGCCAGGGTTCAGCCGCTTCATGTCTCCACTGTCTCAGTCTCTGCACTAAAGTTCTTTTAGCAGGCTGGAAATTAAAATCCCTGCTGCTGAAAGAGCTGCTTCTGATTGGCTGAGGCGCTCAGCCAATCGCAGGCAGCTCTTGCCTGTCATTCATTGAATGGCCAACATATTTCAAATCTACAGTGTTTTTCAAAAATGCTGAAATAACGTCAACATATGTGTGTGTGTGATACATTATTGTCACTCTGCTACCAGGGTGGAAGACTAAAAAGAGAGCGTAATATATATATATATATATATATATATATATATATATATATATATATATATATATATATATATATATATACACACACACACACACACACACACACACACACATTATTTCTCTGGGGTCTGGATAAAGCTAGGGGTCTGGTCTGGGGTGTTAAATTAATATCATATAAAAGGGGCCCGACTATATTTAGAGGATCTGATCTGCAGTCTGAATATATTTAGTGAGTCTGGTGAGGGGTCTGAATTAAGTTAGGTCTGATACAAATATAGGAGTTTCGAAACTGAATATATTTAGGAAGTCTGGGGTCTGAAATTATTTTAGGGGGTTTCATATTAATATAGCAGGTCTGAATAAATTAGCCCCACCCATTTATATAAACCACTCCCATTTTGCCATGCCCTGCTGCTCAAGCATCACCTTGTGAAGGACTCTCCCTGGCATCTATGCCATATGGTATATAGTTATGCGGTGATGTATAAGGCCGCCTGTGCACAGGCGATTTTACATTGCATGATCCACGTCAATAATCCGCACGCGAATCACTCATAAAATGCTTTCCACAGGATGCTTATGGAAAATGCAGCCCGCTGTCCACGAGTAAAAGTCCATTGCGGTTTTTCGCTCGCGTAATAATAATCACGGTATGCTGCGATTTGCTATGAATCTACGCGTTGAAGCTTCCATTGAAGTCAGTCTTGCGATAAATCGCAATGACTTTAATATTCTTCCGCGGCGGAAATCCGCTTGCGAAATCTGACCTGCCCGTGGACAGGCGGCCAGCCTAGGCAGATTTTAAAATTCCTGCATTTTGGGAAGCTGGATGGCATCCTAAGGTTGCCTTCACATTGCAATCGCGATATTGCTGCGGTTTTTTTTTTTAACGTGAATGTCAATAGGACTTTCTAATGTTAAAAATGCATCGCACAAAAATCGCAAGGCATAAACTTGCGATTTTTGTGCAATGCGTTTTTAACATTAGAAGGTCCTATTGACATCCGCGTTAAAATAACGCAGTGATATTGCAAGTGTGAAGGCACCCTTATTGGTTCCAGCTGTCAAGTCTGACCCGTGGGGGTCTCACCGCTGAGACTCCCACCAATCCTGTGAATGGGGTCCTGTTTTGCCCCGTACTCCTCACTGCAGACTCGCTGCACGCCCTGCGGCGCGGAGAAGATTGAATGGGCTATGGCCGCGCATGCACGGTGCTGCTCCATTCATTTTCAATGTGACATCTGGAGATACCAGAGTACAAGCGCTCGGCTATTTCTTTTAGCCCTATTGAAAATAAAGGAGCACAACTGCGCATGCGCGGCCACAGCTCCATTCATTTGACATCACTGCGGGTGGGAGAAGTGACCCCATAATGATTATTGTCAATGAGATCCTATCCATTAAGCTTTTATCGCCTATCCTGAAACCCAATGTCCATTGGCCGGTTTGATTTGCGGAATCCATGCGGGAGAGCCACAAATCAAGACGTCTACAGGGAAGCATTGGCGTCCGCAAATTAATTAAAGCATGCAGATTTGTTTTGCGGACCTTTCATAGGAGTTTTATGGACAGCTTCCATAGGAGTTAACGAAAGCCATCCGATCTGCGGCACGTCCACAGCTAACACTGCGGACGTACCGCGGATCGAGCGGGAAAGCAGAATTTGAATTTGTGCAGGTCCAACGGTGAGCCTTGAGGACTATGCACAGTACAGCAAAGTGGAGAGATCCGTGCGGACGCCGCTGCCGGAAAAATACAGGTACGCAGGGGTCACTGGCCGCGGGCAGGGCTGGATTCCAGGCGGGACGATTATCGCTCAAAAAAAATCGTTCAAATGAGCGAAAGTGAACAATAATTGTTTGATGTAAATGGACCTTTAGAGGAATATAGTGTTAGTCGTGGAAAGAAAAAAAAAAAACTGCAAAAAGCGTAAAAAAACTAATATTTCGGAATTAATTAACGGGGGTAAACATTAGTCGCAGTCCTGAGTTTTATAAGGTTTGGGTAGAGTCTTACCTTAAAGGCCAGATCTACAGAATAGATCCCCATCTATATCACCACATCCTAGTAAGGCATACCGTATATACTATATCAGAATATACTGCTGCTACACACATATACATAGTAATTAAAAAGGCCGTATCCAAATAGTAACATAAAGCGAGGGCATTGTGTAGTACATGCCCATATCCATCACAGCACGAAGCAGGATAGAAGGATTATCATTAGAGATGAGCAAATAAGAAAAAAAGAAAATCTTCGCTTAATACGCCGGATAGCACCACGATAACCAAAGCGGTTAACAAGACGCGCTCTTAAATACGTAATACTTTATTATCGCAGTCGTCTGAAGGCTTGCCATTAACCCTTCCATTAACGTCTTACAATATCTGCAGTAGGGGGAAGAAAAAAAAATATTGATCTGTATCCAAGGACATATGGAGGTAGCAGAGGGGAGCGCACTGAAATGCGAATGACTTACCGTTTGGGGATCTGCAGGCGTGGAATTTTAAATAGGATATTTTCTTGGGTTGAGTTGAGTGGGATCCCCCTCCGCCCCTGCCTGTGTTTAACACATCTGTGATTCCTCAGTGTGTTGGAAGAAGCAGGACTGTTCTGGCGCAGATGGACTGCAGATGTGTTGTCAAACTGAATTATCCCCCCCCCCCCCCCTCTACCAAGGAGAGAGACACCCCCTCCTGTCTATAACTGCCTGGCGCTCTCCCTCGCTCTGTTACTAGGGCTTTCTGCATTTCTATGTCACTAGATATACACCTACCGCTGGCTCAGAGCCAATAGGACTGGAAGTCCTTAATATAAGCAGGGCTTGTTCATGGCCGGGTGCACCAGCAGCGGGGAGATTTCCTGCCCATCACCGGGGTGGTAGAAAGAAGGCCACAAAGCTGCTGTTATTGAACCCAGCAGCACAGGGGAAAAATACATAATTGATCTTCCTATATTTATCTGCAACTTGGCGAGCTTCAAAATATTTATTTATGTTGTTTTCTTTTTTTTTTTTTTTTTTAAATCTCCATGTTTTTTGACTTTTTTGATTTATTGTACTTTTTTTAATGCTGCACTATAGGTTTAGGGTCCTGGATCAGTCGACCAAGTAGACAACTTCACTGGATATTTCTATAGGGCGGTATGTCTTGTAGGTTTGTTATAGGGGTGCTCTGATCCACATTGATATGTGTTGGTGTAGAAACAAAAGGTTGTGTTCTTTTATTACCATTTTTGTATTTTCTACTAATGTGTACTATTTTCTTTGGTGGCAGAGCGCTGTGGTTTGGGGGAGGAATCAGGTGCTACGGAGTCTTCAAGATGTAGGGCATATATTAAGAAAGTATGGTTTCTTGCAGGGTTCGTTTGCAGCTAGAGCAAGTTGATGGTAGGGGGACCTTTCGTCATTGGTGCTGACGTTAGTGGTGTTAAGCACCAGTCGTCGTACTTGAGCTCCAGAATAGAGATGATCAACGCCGGTTTAACATGCGAGAGTCTATTTCGGCTGATCCTAACTTCAGACTACAAGTAGTTTGAGTCTTGCACGCCAGCTGAATTGTTACGGTTCATTTTGGGTAACGCAACCATGTAGTCCGGACCCATTTCCCTGCTGCATCAACCAATGTTAACCAACCCCTACAACAGAGACTTCTTCTAGAAGAGAGCCACACTAAGTTCCCAAGTAAACTCTTGGTACTTTGCCTTTAAAGATCCTGCACCACTCCCTGAGCCCGGCTTAGCTCCGGCTTCATGTTTAGGGTCTTTAAAAACACATACTGAAGGTGCCCCATCATGTCTTGGCACGCAGTAAGGTGCCCTTGTGCCATGTGCATGTGGGTAGGGCTAGATAAAACCCTTGCTCTGAGGGGGCAAGGCGAGTGAAATTGTGGAGTTGTTATGAGCCATTGAAGCAATGGAGAGGGGACGCTCCCATATGTGTCTAAAAGGAGGAGAGACTTGTATAGAGCGAAGAATGATGTAGAACTCCGTGAGGGGAGCCGAGTGGAAGTGGGAAGAAGACGAGTACACTAACATTCAGAAAAATGTGTGCAGACTAAAAAGGGTCCACACAGGGTCTGTACGAGGTCAGCTGCAGAAGGAGATGGCCAAGTGAGAGAGGAGAACCGGCTTTGAGTGACTGGTGTGAACACTGCATATAAGCGTCCATCTGATTGTAGCTGCCGCGAAAAAGGAGACAACAATAAAGACTGTGCTATCACAATTCAAGGTCTCATCGTCACACAATTAAAAAAAAGACAGAACTACCTGTGGTGAGCACTTTTATAGTCACGAACACAATATAGAACACATGAAAGTCACCATTTTAAAGGCAATTTCAAATCACAAAGCCATAGAAGAATATGGGGGTACAAATTTATAACAACTTTTGACACTTTCAACAGATGCTTCAAGAAGATTCATGTGTGACTGGGAAGTATGAGAGCTATATTGCAGAGATAACACTCTGGCCTGGTGACCCCCTAACACTAATTCAGAGACCATAAATACATACAAACACAAATATATATACATGCCTCTTCGGATCTATTTCATTATGCCTGAGGAAGAACCCTGAGAGGCTCGAAAGCTGGCTATAACATCATGTATTTTTGTTAGCCATTAAAAAATATATCTACAAGATTACTTGGTTTCTCTTGCTAGCAACAATTACACTTTTATCACAATTCAAGTAATGTTTGTTTGCAAGAGGCCATGTAGGGTCAGAAATAGTCTGTTATGTCATCTCACATGACGACTGTGTGGTATGCAGCTATGGAGCTGAGAATGGGGCAACTGCACCTGCATGGGGCAGAGTTATCCTGGTGTCAAGTTCTCAAAGACTTGCTCATCATATTATAGGCACTAGTCCCCTCATCATCAAACTTTTATATTGCCAACCAGAAATGTAGCAGTCGCACTTAGGCGCCAGTACCTGATGAGATCCAAACTGCAGCGATAATATAAATTGCACATGGTAAATAAAGGCTCCGTTACAGACTCTGGCCCAGGAACTTCAAGTTACATTAGTAATTTCGATGCTACAGTACCCTCCAGAAGTTGGAGAACATGCCATGTTTACTACAGCAAATCACTAGTGACTCATCTCTGGGAGGATCTCCACCAAGGATAGAAACATATCCTGACTCAAAAACATAGAGGGAACCTTTCACATCCCAATATCATCCTAAAAATAGTTATGCTGCTGTTAGGGGATGTGACAGGTAGCCAGGTGAGGTATTTTCACCAGCTCCCTGGTTCTAGTGGTGCTGGAAAATCTGACTTCTTCAGAGTCCCTTGCGCACTCACCCATAGACTTCTGATAGCAGCATTTAAATGTCCCGATTGGGGCCTAGATGTTCCGAATGGCCCGCCCTTATAAGTTCGCCACGGATGTTATGGCAGAATGGGGACTTCTGAAAGTTCCCAGGGCTGCCATGATCGTTTTCCTATTAAAGATGTGCCTATGGCATGTCTTTACTAGGCAGTCTGTTAAAATATAATATAATGCAATACCATCATATTGCATTATACTACATAAGCGATCAAACACTCACAGATTCAAATCCCCTATGGGGAATAATGAAAAAAAAAGGAAAAGGAAAGATAAAAAAATATTTTTCAAATTATTCTAAAACTAAAATATATTAAAAGTTATGGGGAAAAAAACAAATAAAAAAACCTTCCAGTCATCACATCTATAAAATAAAAAAACTAAATCTAAATCATCATGGTTCAAACTGTAGAGGAGAAGAAATTGCTGTAGAGTAAGAGAGAGGAACACAGAGGCACTAGTGAGTGTTGTATCTCATCTCAGGCTGAATTAACAGGTACACTGCTCAGTACTGCTGTATAATATCCTCCATGCTGCTAGTGTTTTTCAGGGTGTGCTACAGAGAGAATGCAGCAGAACCTTCTGTGTGTGCAGCTTACGGGAGACATCATAGCAGCTGATCTACACCCGCTAAGGGAAAACTGGGAATTAAAAATAGAGCTTGTAAAGGGGATCGCTAACGCGAAATGTGGGATGCAAGTCATGTAATGGCCAGAAACTACTCTTCATGGACACACGTCAGATTATTCTGAAGTCAACTGAAAATTGAGTTACACTTTGAAATCTACTGGATCTAAAGAAATTCCAAACTTAACGTGTAGATACACACTAGGTAAAGGTGTGCTGAACCTGAGAATTTTGGCATGATTGGTTGACCGTCTAACATGTATGGGGGGGGGGTAATCATTTACCTGCTAGAGTTTAACGTGTCCAATCTTTTGTCTGCGTGGAGAATATGTTATAGGTGGGGTTACCACTAGGGGCGCCGGATGAGGTGGAACGCTCGTCTTGGAGCTGCGGGGGCCCGGTGGCTGTGTCTGGGGTTCCCCTGCTCTGGTGGTTGGTCGCGGCGGCCGACAACACGCCCTGGGTCGTGCGCAGGCGCACCTGTCTGCTGGTCGGCCGTGCAGCGCTCTGGTCAGTGCGTGCCTCCGGGGGGGGACCTTGTGATTCCCTCTGGTGTCATGTGACTTCTCCCCCCCTCTGGGCGGGGAGTTCTGCTTATATACCTGGCCGGGCCAGACACTGGTTGCCAGTGTTTGGTTCTGACTCCGTCTGCCTACACCCGCATTATTGACCTGACAACTTGTGTTCTGACTTTGGCTTCTATTCTGACTCTCTTTTTGGTTTGCCCTCCTGTACCGCGCACATGCCTTTCTGGTTTGACCCGGCCAGTTTCCTGACTTCTCTCTGGTTGCTTAGTTGTTTGTGTCTTGTCAGCTGTGCGGTACCCACATGCAGGTCTCCCTGTCCCTCTTGCCCCAGGGGGGCAAGTAAGTAGGGAGACGGGAGAGGGCTGGCGTAGACACCCCCTGTCCACCTATCCCGGCCAGCCGTAATAGAAAAGGGCCTTTAGCACACACCTATTCCTTTCTCCCCATTGAAAACATATGGACGTTTGTCTGCACACTTACACGTGTCAGGAAGGAGTCAAGCGGGATAGCGGTCAGGCGAACCAGATACTTAAAGTGAATGGGTGGCTTTACTATTCGACTGGTCTGTTAAAAAATACATTTTTGCATAAATAGCTTTTTCCTGTATAGCAAGAAGTGGTGTGAACGCCTAACCTCTGATCTTACGTAATATACAATACCACAGTGTGGTTATAGAAATAATGATTGCCGAAATATCTTCACGAGTCATTGAAAGTCTTCTCTAAAGTATTGCAGCTCGCCGGCCATATTTTGTTTCAGTAACCACATGTGAGGCCCTCAAAAGTTAGGATTGCTCACAGCTGAAGACAGTTGAATTCTAGCAGAATACTCGTCCATCGACATTGGATATATACAGAAACCTGCTGGATGTATCCCATGTCCACGAAAGAGAGAACAGAAACAAACATGGACCATCCTCCTGCATACGGTCCCTAGATCACCACTAGTAGCATATTTTTGCAGTATACGAGTGGATTTATAGATATCTTTGTCGCAGTTTCCGTATAAACTGGCGTAGTTTTGCCATGATTACGAGTCACACAAATATCCTCAGAGTTCATGTCCACAAAAAAAAAAAATGTGTAAAGTTCCACATCATTGGCGTGGATTTTGTTACGGCGGGGGCAATAAAAAGAAAAATAAAATAAAATAAAATAAATAAAAATCGCTACATGTCCTCTTCTCGTCCGTGTTTGTGTTCCTTGCAGCTCGGACAGCACTCAGATGGGTGTCTATGTGTTGCCCAATGTGCGTTGTGCCTGAATTTCTAAAGTGTAATATGCATACAACCATATGAATTACCCCAAAGTTTTCTTTTACATGGGTCGAGTCTTGGCCTGATGTAATGCACGCCAATCAACACAGCTTGTTGATCAGCACTCGTTTAGATTTTTTATGAAGGGCAACTACCACCTCCTATAAGCACCATGTTGCTTATAGGACTTGTGCCGCTCAGCCCGGGGGTGTAATTTTTATACTTATCGAACTCCCCAATTCCATGCCATCACCCCAGGAAGTTGGCACAAGGTCAGTGAGTATGACTATTCCTTCAGTCTATGCCCGCACACTTCCGTATTCTCCATGAAAGCGCACGCAAAGACTGAGTGTAAAGAGTCATACTGAGCGCCAATTTCCCGGTAAGTATATAAATTACACTCCTGGACCCAGCTGGACCTCCATTATAAGTCCAACTTAGTCTATGGAGCTTATGGGAGGTGACAGTTTCCCTTTAAACGAGCTGAGAATCGCTAGTATGGTGGTCAAACATACACGGGGTGATGTAGAGCCAATCCGAAAACGCATGACTCAACCGCTGATCGTGGCTTCTTTTACATGGCCCAACGATCAAGTGTAGAAAGGCCTTAATACGGCACCTACAGAAGCCTACGGTGCTTTACCGTACCCAAGTGTCCTTCCTATTTCCCTATAGGATTCTGTATGATCAATGGGGCATCATATTTGACTAGATATTCCCCCTACTGCTTCTGGGGTAGAATACAGTGTATTCTAGGGTGCTGGGCAAAGCACAACCGATGGCGCACGGAGCTCTAGACTACAACGCTTACAAAGCACGTCTAGTGCGGTTATTTATACATCCGTCTTAAGCATATGGACCACGGCGGTGGTCTAGGAATGGAGATGATGCTCTTGTTGGGCGCTTTAGGAAATGATATCTGCAATGAAATGGGCTTTCTATTAGTTTACTTTCTCCATGCACGAGGCGATGCTGCAGATTTTGGAAGCAGCAGTTCATTTTGCAAACACCTAGATCTCGCTTATTGCTCATTTACTATATACATTATATACGGGTAATGACGTTATTGTGCGTAGCCTAATGTCATCTGTTATTTCACTTTCACTATGGATGAAACACAGATGGTATTAAGTTCTCCAGCATTTGATTTCTGTGATATCCTGTTAAAAGGTTCCCATGACCACAGATCCTACAGCCATTAATTGTCCCCCTCAGTAAGCAGCAGAGTGAGGTTTTGCTTGCATTCCAAAGGAGCAGCCTGCGGCTCCAGGATGTCTGATGGAGGCTGAGCTGCTCCCAGCTATTCATTTCACAAGGAAGTCAGCCACCCACCTCCATTACACAGCATGTCATTACTACATAACCCTGGGGCCAGAGGTGGGCCATACCATGTGCACACCGTATATGGGGTCAGCATGGACGCAGCCTGCAAAACAAAAAGGTCATTCCACCAAAGAAAGTCCAAATCCTGCAGAGAAATGGTACAGCGGTACTGCTGCAAGCGGAAAAGCCATAAATATTTAATAAGTCCACTTGCAGTCTTATAATTTCTTCGTTGGAGCCGTGAATGTCAAGGATACAATAAAAGCAGAATTTGGTTCTGATAGATGAAGAGATTCGTAAACTGCAGTGCGCACTACGGGTGGCCATAATGTGGCCTTTTTAAGCCTACCGACTGCAATGGAGAAGGGAAACCACAATATAAACCAACATGTTAAAAACTTTTTGGAGAGTGGGAGGAGGGGATCTTTCTTCACACGGATGGTACTGGATTTTTTTCTATCCCCATTGACTTGAATGGACGAGTCTCGTCCGTAAAACAGATCGGAATAGTCCATGCCAGGAGTAATATGGGGCCGTATACTAATGGTGTGTAGTCTGTTTTTTAATGGACTACACATGGGACTAAAAAACGTTACTGTGCCGGAGGCCTTAAGGCGCCCCTCTGCTCTCAGGACAAAAGCTTGTCCTAGACCAGAGGAGCCAAGGGGTATATTCGCTGCAGTTGTTCTTCTCTACTAAGTGTCTGATCTGTCAATTCTGGGTTTTGGGTTTTTGACTATCCAAGATGGCCAGCGCAATCTTCAGACTAAGTAATCTCCCACATTGTACTGGATCAGCACTGGCCGATCAGAGAGTAGTCCACAGGTATATAGAAAATTGTGGCGGCCATCCTGAACGACAAATCCGGGACTGCAAAATCGCTGATCTGCTCTTAAAGGGAGTCTGTCGTAGTTTTTGGGCAACCAACTCAATACACAAGTAGATAACCAATGATATAAAGAGTATATTGGGACCTTTATTATTTTCCAGTGGGACTCCACTTGCCGGATATAGCCCGGTCTTTGGGATACGGGCTATATGGAGATTAGGGTAGTGGGTGATCCCACTGTGCCCGAGGTCTAGCTATCTCCCTGCCCATTGCTGAAGAATCCATACCCACTGGGTATTTTATGATGTCTCCAGCTCCGCCCGCTGAGGAGGATGCATGCGCGTGACGTCAGTCCGGCTTGGAAAGAGTCATAGCACATGCGCCTGCAACTCAAGTGCCGTGACACTGGAACCCGAATGAGACCAGGACCTCAGATACAGCAGGAACGTCCATCAGATGTTGCTACCCTCATTTGCATATAGCCAACGACCCAAAGACCGGGCTACATCTGGCGAGCAGAGTCACACTGGAGAATAATAAAAGGTCCAAATATACTCTTCATATCATTGGGCATCTACCTGTGTATTCAGTTGGTAACCCAAAAACCAGCGCAAGACTTCCTTTAAAGGGGTATTCCACCCCAGCAGTCACGTGCCATTCATGCAGACATATGACTGACGAGGCCGAAAGTTGGCTGAGTGGTCACGCGAACAGCAAGAGACCATTGCAACAGATCGGAGCGGCAACGTGGTGGAGCTGGGCAACAACTAAAAGCTTATTTTTTGTCCCCTTTATTTAGTCACTCACCTGCCTCTGTTAACAAAAAGGGGAGTTAATGTCGGAAAACCCCTTTAATGCAGTAATATATATATTTTTTTAAACTGGAGTTAGAGTCGTCACATTTTTACCTGATCCACACAAGCAGACTCCGACCCCACTGCCCTGGCCACAGGTCTGAGCACACAACTCACTACCCTGTTTCCCTGAAAATAAGACATACCCTGAAAATCAGACATAGCATGATTTTCCAGAATTTTTG
Source organism: Eleutherodactylus coqui (assembly GCF_035609145.1). NCBI lineage: Eukaryota > Metazoa > Chordata > Amphibia > Anura > Eleutherodactylidae > Eleutherodactylus > Eleutherodactylus coqui. The sequence continues at coordinate 56,058,381 of NC_089849.1, forward strand.
AGGATGCAAAATGATTTTTCAGGCTTTTTGAGGATGCTTGAAATATAAACCCTACTCCAAAATTAAGCCCTGCTAACAGCTAATTAAAAAAGTCAATTTAAATAGTGTCCAGGCAGCTATACATGTAAAAAAGTTAAACCTTTTTGAACAAAAATTAATATAAGACACTGTCTTATTTTCGGGGAAACACGGTAATACAAAACTATAAGTATACCTATTAGGACTCCTTCCCACAGGCGTATTTGCGCCCCCAATTGATTTCAATGGGTTCATTCACATAAACGTATTTTCTGCGCACATTTTGTTTGCCGTAAAATACGCAGATTGCCATTTTCCTGCGCATTTGACACAAAAATATTGAACTAATTAATTTCAATATTTTGCGTGTGCATTCCGGTCGTGAACCCCCCCCCCCCCCCGTCCCCAAAAAAAACAACACATTTGCAACTCATTAGCCATTTCAAGCTGTGCGTTTGTTTGCCGTACGCAAATGAACACGCTCTGTGGGTGGAAAAAGTACGCTAAAATATGCGCCCAAGAAAAAAAATTGTTCGTTCCGCAAAAACGCAGCGCTCAGGCGCATACAAACGTGCATGTGCTCGTGTGAAGGAGCCCTACAAATCCCTTCTAGTAGCTGCAAGGGCATCCACTAATAACTGACGGAGTAGCGGGAACGCCAACTTCCTCGCACTCGCCCTGCCGCTTCCATTAGACCGCACGTACGTTGTGTACTATATGCATATTGGTCTAACTTGCTGGAAGACAAAGATGGCTTCCTCCTGTGAAAATCCCCTTCCCCCGCAGGTTGAGCAATTTCAGGAAATAGAAATCTGTATTTTCTCATTTTTACCCATCGGTGCAGAAACCCGGCGGTAAATAAGCCAGAGTCATTAGTGGAAGGAGAATTGTTTGGAAGTGAACCGAGATCATAGCGAGATTTCTTTGTGCGCGGCGACCACATCAGTAAGTCAGCTAATAGGCAGCTTTCTGCAAAGGACTCTGGGAGGGGTCATTAGCCGCACAAAGGCTGCTCCTTCCATGAAGGAAATGTTTTGTCACCCAGCTGAGGGGGCCGTTAACATATAAATACAGGGCTGCATCTATTCACAAAACCCGCATCTGGCTCCAATAAGATTCCATTTCCGAGGGGGAAAAGGAAAAGACATATGGAGAGCAGGGATAAGAGGAGACGGGACGGGTGTGACAGCAGATAAGGGGTTAATTCCGCACCGCTACCCCAGCTGGAGGAACCTCGGAGACCTGGACACCTGGTGCGAACCGTGAAAGGAGTCGCACACCTGCTCCGTAGCCGCACACACCTGGCTGCTCCCACGCCCATCAGCTGCACGTATTGTCACCGCGCCTCGGAGCGACAGCGCCAACATCTATTATTTAATTAACGACTGCAAAACATCATCAAAGGGTTCTATAGGGTCGTGCGTATGCGACGGGTTCGGCACGTCCTCAGGAAGGTCGCATTTACATGGGCGACAAGTTCCGTAGGAAGGCGAGACACATAGAGCTCGCACGTTGTAACAACCCATTGTTTACAATGGCTGTATTTACAATGTTGCAAGATAGAAACAGCGGCCATTAAAGTTATCATATCTACAAGATTAGGGTGAATGCACACGGGCGGAGATTTCATGGCGAGGTTTCCCGCAGAATTTCCGCCCGGTGCACCCTGCCATTAGATGACATTGGTTCATGCAATCCTATGCAGATAGACGCGATTTGACCACGTGAAAACTTGCGCGGTAAACAAATTGCGGCATGGTCTATTTCTGTGCGAGCCTCGCACCGCTGATGCGCCGGCTGTGCTCTGCGCATGTGCGGCTGTGCGCCAGCCGGCACGTCACAGGGCTGAGAGAAGACGCTGGAGGAGGTGAGCTGCGGGTCACTGCAGGGGCGCGGCGAGAATTCTCACAGCGGGATCCGACGCAGCCGTCTGCATTCACCATAAGGGCGAGCGCAATATAGGCATATTGCGTATGCAATTTTCACGGGAAATTGCGATCCTCAAATTGCGCGTGATAGGATTGCAAGTGTTTCCCGTTGACTTCAGTAGGAAATACCACAAGAGGAAATGTTTTAGATTAGCGATTTAAAGAGCGTTCAACAGCATTTTTAACGCACCCCATCGTTGCCTTTGATCAGGAGCGCAGACAAGAAAAATCCTCAGCACACTCCGTGCTCCTCAGTCTATCTGAAGAATCCCCGAAACGCGTTAATACTGGCTGTTTTTTAATTTTTTTCTACTGGGTATAATACTCCTTTTTTTGTGAGAGTTGCGCCGAGGCTGATTTGACACGGGCAAGTACAGTGTTGGACCATGACACTAGGCCTGAAATCGCACTCTCCAACGTGCAATGCCCCACAGATGCAAGGCGTTTTTTTGTGGTAAAACCGGCCAGCATTACTTCGAAGAAGTAGCCATCCTCCGCCGCGGCTTTTAGCCATGACGGAAGATCAAGCAGTTTTTCCCATTGTTTTCAATGGGCAAATCTCGCATCACACTCGCGTGCACGTCATGAGATACTGTGCCGAGCCCACTGAAAACAATGGGCGATGCAAGGCGTTACGAAGATACAAAAAGGTGCATGACCCCATTCAAAAAAATGGAGTTCATATTTGTGCGCCTCGCAACGCACAAATCTGGTGCGATTTTAGCCGTGCGAAAGCAGCCTCATAGTTACTTATGTTTCATGTGCAACTTTCTAACCTGGTTTATGCAACAGACCCCGTCACGGTCCCGGGAATGTGGTGTGCATGGTCCCAATCTCAGTGGATGAGGCATAAGAATTTGCTGAACTAATGGTAGAGCGTGTGGCGCCCTGCAGGGAAGTGCTTGCAAGTGGTACACATGGTGGGATGTGGCATGCAAGCGTGGTTGTTGCCACTGTGGTGGAGAGCGCCATTGTGTGGAGTGCGGTAACAACTACAAAAGGTCTGTGGGAGAGGTTAGGTGCAGTCAGAAGCCATTGAGCTGTGATCGGACCCTGGAGCCTCCTGGCATTGGGAGCAGAGTGAGCTCCGGTTAGTGACCTACTCTCTTGCCAAAAGGTTGGTAGCCTTACCACTATGAGACTAAGTGCATACCCATGTGTGCCGACGAGGTGACCCAGAGCCATGCTAGGTCTGCTGAGTGCCTATAGAGACTGTAACTTGATCCCACAAAGGGTTGCAAGGCCGAGACTGTTTAGCTCTTTTCTAAAGACTGTGTTGCAGATTCAAGTGCCAAGCATAGATTGTTACAGTTGACAGCAATGTGTGTTCCGTCTTTAGGCTGCGTTCACACTATGCAGCAGATTTGGTGGCAGATCTGCAGCGGATTTCCCCCTTTTGATGGTATTCAAATTGAAGCGGTAAAATCTGCTGCAGCACCACCCCAAAATCCACGACAACATCTGCAGCAAGTCAGCGACTTGTCTACTGTTAGCATCCATCATGCCGACCGCCTCATCAATGAGCGTATATGTATAGGGATATCAGTAGAGACAGTGTAGCCGCGGACGAGCAGGCGGGCAGCCAACAGCCACCTGATGCATACGGCTGGTTTTCGGATATGTTCACACATATTAACCGCTGCAGCCAGATGTTACATTGTTGTGAACTCAATCCCATACGAAGCATCTGCTTTTTACGGCGTGCCGTGTTTACAGAAGTTTACGTCAATAGGAAAAATTACATATTACAATCCAACTTGTCCGTCTAACAGGCAGGAACATTGCTGCAATTTTCACTCCCGTGACAGTCAGCCATTATAGAGACTTGCGTGTAAATGTGAGTACAATGCAATTTTTTTTTTTTTTTTCTGGACTGGATGTTTCTTTAACAGAATCGCCCAAAAATAGGACGTGCCGTAATTTTGCTCTCGCATCGCTTGGAGGGAAAAATCGTACATGTAAACGTACCCAAGAAAAACAATGGATTATATCTCGCAACGCACAGAAATCGTTCGGGAAAAGTGTAAACGCTCCCTTAGGCTACATTCGCACGGCTGAAAAAATTGGCCCGATATCACGCTTGTCAACGTGCATTCTTCACAGCGATGGAAAGCGTTCTAGATTTTAAAACGCATCGCATCACTTCTGTGCAATTGGCATCATCACAAACGTGTTTCCCATGGACTTCAATAAGAAACATCGCATGGCATGGCATGCAAGGTCTTTCAAGACGGAACGCCCAAAAATGGTACAGGCTGCGAACCCGCTCATGTGACTATATCTATTCTAAGAGCGTTTTTTGTATTTGTGCGGATTTTATGCGCATCACACAAAACTCGCATGGGAAGATCGCACGTGTGAATAAGATCTTAAATAATGAATAAGGCCGGCTGCACACGGCCGTGACAGGCTCCGCCACGGAATTCCGCGGCGGAGCACGTCACGGCGCCCCCCAGAGACCCCCAAACTTACCTGCGGATCCGGCGTCCTCGCTCCCGTATGACGCTTCGGCGTGACGCGCCAGCCACGTCACGTGACACGCCCGGCCCTGTCATATGACGCGCCGGCCGCTTCATATGACAGGGCGGGGGTAGGCGGAGAGGCGATTTCACGCTGTCTTCCGCTGTGTTACAGCGGAAGATAGCGTGAACGGACGGCTTCCATTAACTGCAATGGAAGCCGGCCCCGCGTACACCCGCGGCAAATAGAGCATGCCGCGGGTGAGGACGGGAGATTTCACGGTGCGGAATTCCGTGGTGGCATTCCGCACCGTGAGCACTGAGCTATTAGGTTCAATAGAACCTAATAGCTGCGGGCAACGCAGCGGATTTCCGCCGCAAATTACGCGGCGGAAATCCGTCCGTGTGCAGCCTGCCTAAAGTAAGTGCACGCTTGTGCGGAAAAAGAAAAAAAAAAGACGCATGTTTTGTGCGTTTGCGATCACATGTCCAAATTTTACAAGCGCACCTACAAGAGATAGAACATATGGATGGCAATGGACGTGGTCACACGCTATTTTTTGCACAAATAATCGCCCGTCTGACTGAGCCCTGAATAGTATGGGGCTGTATGCGGTCCGAGTCTGGTCCGTTTTTTTTAACTCAACAGCACACGGACAGGAAACCAACTAGCATGAACCAGCGAAATACATAAATGGCCGCGGTTGATATTCCTTGTATGAACATGGCGAATGAAGAAATGTCATTGTGACGCTGGCCTTTTTCCTCCCTCTGTATACCGCCATATGCCTCCATATACAAGAGGCCGAACAGCAACTTGATCGTCTTGTGTGAACGAGGCGCAAAGCACTCAAAAGGACAAATAGAAGGAGTCCAGGAACTAATTAACGGAGATATTTACGGTATACAAATAATTCTCTGCAAACCCCGGAGGCCGAGGCAAAAATCTGGCAGCTAGACAGTCTGGCTCCAGAGATGTATTGTTAGCATGAATCTCCTCTACCTGCACACACGTGCGTTACATATGTGTATAACCACCACCATCTGCACGGACGCTCACACACTAAATACTTGGATTTCCCTTTAAAGAGTAAAAAAAAAAATCCTGCTTCAAGAAAACTTCTATTTATATGCGAGCGCGCTGCGTCTGTCTAATCAATGGAGTCTCGGACGTTAATCTATAGCAGCTGCTGTCAGAGACGGGCTGGCTCTGCGAAACCTCACACACCATAACACAAACCAGGCCTGGACCCGGGTAATGTCCGCCGAGGGACGAGAATTCAATATCCTATCCCCTCTGCGTCTTGTCAAGTTTATTTCTCCGTGGCGAATGTTGCTTTAAGTCATTCGGCATATTTAGATTGCTTCTGACTGAAATGTGTCCAATACCAACCGATCCAATTTGGGTTACAAAATGGGGGCAAACATGCAATTATTGGCCAATATCAACTTCCAACGTCTATTCCTCATAGACCCGAAACACAGGAAATCGTATTTATTTGGCGGTATACATATGTTGGCGGTTAATTATCACAACACTCTACGAGATATTCTTCAGCGTAAATTGGTTTATAGATATGGAATGCATCCAAAGGAATCTATTCCAGTGTCCGGGACATATGCGGATGTAAAGCCTCTACTGCACATGGACGATAGGAAATGGATTTACATATCCTATGCCAGTCAAAATATTCACCATGGAAGTTACAGGCTGGGCGCCAATATTTACTCTATTGTTGTATCCTCATGGCAACACATCCTGTTCTATGGTCTGAGGTGGTCCTTGCCATAGGGACATTCTGCGTAAAACCCTGGTTGTATATTTACTTTTCCAATCCTCCCCCCAGGCCGATTCTCTTGAGGCGGTTTCTGCGCTGTTTTACTGGCCTTACCCATTCCATGATGGGTAATATGGCCCTTCTTGCACTCCGATTCGAGAAAATGGAGAAAAAGGGAATCTACTGGTTGTCCCACTTTTTAGAAAAGCTTAGCACTGGTGGACTGTGGCCTTCTAAGCAGAAGTCTCCTTAGGAGACCATGGTCTGCACACCCCAGAACTTGAGCCTGTTCCCTTCCCTCCTCTTCTACTTCACAGAGCGGTTCATTCCTTGGACCGTCCGCATGGGTCTGCAACTCCCTCCAGTCCCTCCAGCTCTAACCCTGAATTTTTTTAAAGCTGAATACGTACTCTGGAAACCTCAGCCGTATTTTTTACTGGACATTCCTGGCCCTTAACGACTGTCTTCTAGACGCTCGCGTAGATCTTTTTCAACTAGGGATGTTAGGAACAACTCTTTTTCCAGTAAGAGTGATTCATCTTCAGATAGACACAGGCGCCGGTAGCATACACGTAGACATGTCCACTTCCATAGAAGTCAGGATTCTCACTGTTCTTGCAGCCGCAAGAAAGGCATTGGCAGCAAACATGCAGACGTGTCCACTTCCATAGAAGTTGGGATTCTCACCGTTCTTGCAGCCACATCACAGCCATCGTTCCAAGATTGTCTTCCACTACCAGCCGAAACCCTGTTAGGCACAGGTCATCTAATGATAAAAGTGGCCGTGGTAGAAGGCGGGAGAGGTATTAGTGCATCTTGACGCCACTGCAAGCTAGGGGTTTGCCACGGCGCACTACAACCCGACCGGGCCTGACAGTGCTTCCTGTTGGTGTCAAGATACACTAATACCATCAGGAGAAACCTGTGGGGGTCACAGAGCATGCTGGTTCCTCAGTAGCTACTGTGTCGGCCAGTGCAATGCCCGCAGTCCCGTTGCCTTCACATACCTTGGTCAGAGTTCCTTAGTTCCTACTTTTGATAGCGAATTGGTCTTGCCTTTGGGCTTGAAAGAAAAATGTTTTTGACAGATTTTGCATGTACTGAGGAATGAGATTTCTCAAATTTGACAAGTCTGCATAGGCGTTGTTGATGCCTGCAGGCTTGCCCTTTAGAGACTCGCATTTTTGTAGTTTCGCCCCTTTAGCCACCCATGTATTACCGGAGACCAGGGAAAAAGGTAGTCAAAGGGGAATATGTTGACATCTCGTCATTAATTTACAACTGCTGACAAAGAAAAACGGTATGAAAAAGGTGAAGACAAGAAAGGTAATTTAATTTGCCTTTGAAAGATCAGATGACCACAGTGAGTGTTCAAAGGATGCTCCTGTGCCTCGACAGCTACCCAAAGAGGGAGCAAGCCAACCCGCTCCTTAAAAAGGTTTTCCCAGACGTTTTTACATACTACATAATCCAACATCAGCTGTCTTATTTACTGGCAATTTTAAATCGATTGGTGAAAATATGGAGAGAGTATGGGAAAAATTTGGAAAAGGAGGTAATTTCGGGTAGGATGGCAGGCACTTTCAATGATCCACCATTTACCAAATTCCATATTTCCTCACTTGTTTTGGTCCCCAAAAAGGATACTGAAAAACTCAAATTAATTCTGTTTGCATTCTGTGTCCTGCACTTTGTCTTTCTGTCCAAACTCCTCTGTCTATAGTCTTCACCTGTGCCTTTGTGTTTCCTTGCAAACCTGTTTCTTCCCCCGTCTCTTTATTCTTCCCAGGCCTGTTCTGTCTTTTGTGGTATAGACGTTCTGCTATTTCAGGGTCAGGCAGTGCCTAGAAGAAAACTGTGGGGTTGTTCTTATTAGGCCGTCAGCCCTACATATAGGCAGAGTCTTCCTTCACCCTCATACTAGCTCAGGGCTAGGTACCTTCCCTAGTTCTCACCCCTGGACTGGGTTATAGCCTTCAGGTATTTCACCCTCCACAGGCTAGAGGATCAGCTGTCAGCCTTGCTAGATCGGGTCATCACATATTCGGGAGGTTGACACAGTGGATGCACCTCCACATTCTTTACAGCCGTGATAAGAAGCAAGGATTTACATCCACTGGCAAGCGAGAAGGCTTGTCTGTGCCTGGACTACATATGGGCCCTGGTGGAAAACAAAATAATTCCTTTGGCCCAGAATTCAGTTTTGTCAACTACATAGTGTAATTATCAGAAGGCTTGGTAAATTTTGGTAAATTGGTTGGCCTAATGACAAACTGTTCTCTCCTCAGGCTTGTAGAATAGCTACATTAAACCGGTATTCCTGGTGGTGTCAAAGTACAATAATACCCATTAAACCTGTTGTGTAAATTGAGGGGAGAGGACGCAACAATATCATGCATTTGTAAAAACTGCACAGAAGTTACTTTTTATATTGAAATAAGGGGGTTTTGCTGACATAACGAAGGATTTTGTGGTGTTGGAAGAAAGAAACAGTAGCGAAGGATAAACAACGTCTGATTTCTACACACAGAAGGTAGTTGAATTCTCGGGTGTCTCGTCATGTCAGATCCATGGGAGGGGTGGTGATTAGGTAACGGTAATTGGAGAGAGACAAGAAAAAAAATTATGTTACAAGATGGTGTCCATAGACTTAGACTTAGATATTTTTTGTTGTCTCGCCTCCATGATGCCATTGAGCGGGCTCTTTTTCTTTTAGGTGGGGGTGGGAGCTCGGTATAGGTTTACACTGTTCTTCTGCGGCACTAGAAGGACTTTGTTACTTAATATTTTCTACAGTAGGAGTCACCAAGACATCAGATTTACAAATGCCGGCTGAAAGAACTGCCGTGGAACATGCTGGTGACTCTGCTTTTTGCTATGCCATTTCCATGCAAGGTCTTTCTTAGTATAAATAAAATTGCTGCAGCCTACCCACATGCACTAAAATTCAAACTTGTCTAGGTCACTAGGGGTTGAGTGTTGGCAATCTGCATGCACCCCAGGCATACAAGTTGGATGGGGAGTGGGGTGGGCACTGGTTTGCTGGCCCTCTTCACCTTTTTTCAAATCATTATAATAGGCCGGCAGCCATATTTTTTTCCCTCCTCCTCAAGCTCCCTCTAGGGAGGACAGGCTTAAAGGATGTATAAATAGGTCAGCCTGGGAGTGGGACTTCCTTTTCAGATTCTTGCTCCCAGGCTGATCTTCTGAGATGGTTTTGGGCATTTACCCTCTCTCCCGCCCCATTTTCAGTTTCTGTTAATATTGTCATTATTATTATACTATGAGACATGCATCTGAGCACACGTAAACGATACGATCAGCCAAAGAACAAGTGTTTGCTTGCTCACTGGTTGATCGTCTGTCCTTCAACGCTGCTCGATTGTTGGGCGAATGACCATTCTTAAGAACACTTGGGCCCAATAATCTACCCATGTAGAAGGGCCAAAAATTGTGATTTTTGACACCTCAAAGAAGTTTCTATAGCAATGCTCATGAAAAGTCCCTTTACTCTTGCACCCCAAAACGCATTTTATTCATGCGGCCAAGGACAAGCTGCAGCGGGAACCACCTACATAAGTAACTCAACTCCATAGTGTGTAACTACAGTGAAATCTAGCAAAAGTCACCTGTTTGAAAAAGAACTTGTCCTCAATTGCTTATCACATGATCTCTGTAGGATACTACATATATCCATCAAGTCCACAGTATGGATGCAATGTGAATATTACAATCACCGCACGTACAGCATCCTTACGATGGACATGTCTATAAGCATAGGGGTCCCTCCACCACTATAGCTGCATTCTCCAGATCAGCGGCTCTAGGCTAGGGTTTACCCTATGAAGTCTGTTCCCACCATGTGTTTGCACTATTCCCATATGGTGATGGAATCATCCCCAACTATATCCTCTACATCTGGGTGCACGGCTCCTGCAGAAGGCTGACAGTACAATAGGGCTAGGTGCACACTAGCGCATTTTGGGGTTAGTGTGCTGTCAATTAAATTTACACACTTGATGTAGCCGCAGGACTTCATTCATTATCGCGTTGGTTCTCTGCCTCTAAAATCTGGATATTTGTGACGCAGTAATTGGCGTGGAGCTGCACGTAGAATCCGCATGCAGAATTTCCTGCGTTGGAATTCTGCATGTGGATTTAGCCCATTGAAAGGGCGAAATCCATGCATGGATGCATGACAAAGAAAATGTCAGAACGGCACGCATTTTAGAGGCGGAATATACCCTTTCTTTAAAATGAATGAAATCCGCAGTGAATTTTCTGTAACAAATCAACGCATGCTCCGGATTTGAGAATTCGCAACATGATGTGAAGGCCCGGCTCACAGGGGCAGATTCCAATTGCAAAATCTACGATTGGCGTCCGCAGCAAAACACATGGTATTGAAAAAGCATGCAAATTTGTTTTTTCACTCACAGATATGAATTGCGTATTCCGTGAGCAGAGGAAAAAAAAAAAAATCGCAGCATGCTCTATTTTGCTGCGACTTCAATGGAGGCCGCCTGATCCGCAGCCCATACTCAATTAACATTGCATATGGGCTTCAGATACCCGCGTCATCACTAAACGACGGCACGGGAAATACTAACTTTTAAAAAAAATTGTACTGCGCATGAGCGACGGCGAGCAGCCACGGTAGTCCCCAACACAGTAAAATAAGGTATGCAAGGTCGCTGGCCATGCTCACAGCTAGAATCCGGTGCGGGGCTCCTGCATGCAGAATCCGGTGTTCACACATTGGATTGTGAAGTAGAAATCCGAGATGGGCCGTCAATGGAGCAAATCTGCATGCAGCCGCCTGCCGTAGATTCTGCTCAAAAACTGAAGCAAGAATCGACTTTTTATTCTGCAGAACCGATGCGTTAGGACACAGATTTGCATAATAATAATAGCATATGGAAAACACACAGATTCTGATGCGGAATCTTTGCAAATATTCCCTCGCATGAATGGCGCCACAAAGAATTTACATTGAATCACATAGCGATAATGACTTTGCCAATAGCACAGGGTCCTACCTACAGTACCATTTCGGGAACTGCTGCCACTGAAGTGTAAATACAGTGAAGTATGGAGGCATCATCTGGCCCATACACAACAACCAAAAAAGGACAGACCTTGTGCTACTGTGTATATAGGACAGACCTCCCGCTAGGCTCTATACATCCTGTACATTTTACAGGGAGATAAACAAAGCTGAGTGGAGACATAATATTTATAAAGCTGAGAAGGAGCAGCGACTATCTATACACACTCTTCACATCACTACAGGCCAACAAAAGATACAAGAACATCTGCTCATTCGGCAACAGTTTGGAGAAAGGACAAATATCATCAAATCCAACATGTTGTCCTAGATGTAGAAGGATCCGACGTGCAATCGGCATGGCAAGGTTTGCCCGGGACGATCCGACGTGCAATCGGCATGGCAAGGTTTGCCCGGGACGATCCGATATGCAATCAGCAACACAAGGTTTGCCCGGGAAGATCCGATATGCAATCGGCATCAAAGGTTTTGCCCCGGAAGGATCTGATATACAAACAACATAGGAAGGTTTGCCCGGGAAGATCCGACATGCAATTGGCATTGCAAGGTTTGCCCGGGACGATCCAATATACAATCGGGATGGAAAGATTTGCCTGAGACGATCCGATATACAATCAGCACCACTAGGTTTGTCCGTGAGGATCCGCTTTGCAAACAACATCGGAATGTTTGCCCGGAAAGATCCGATATGCAATGGGCATGGCAAGATTTGCCCGGGACGATCCGATATACAGCCAACATTAGAATGTTTTCCCATGAGAATCTGATATGCAGTTGACATCAGAATGTTTGCCTGGGAAAACCGATATGCAATTGGCATTGCAAGGTTTGCCCGGGACGACCTGACGTGCAATCAGCATGGTGAGGTTTGCCCAGGCCAATTCCAAAGCGCAATCGGCATGTGAAGGTTTGCCCGGGACGATCCGACGTGCAATCGGCATGGCAAGGTTTGCCCGGGACGATCCGACGTGCAATCGGCATGGCAAGGTTTGCCCAGGACAATCCCATATGCAATCAGCAACACATGGTTTGCCCGGGAAGATCCGATATGCAATCGGCATCAAAAGTTTTGCCGCGGAAGGATCTGATATACAAACATTGGAATGTTTACCCAGGAAGATCCGACATGCAATTGGCATTGCAAGGTTTGCTCGGCACGATTCAATATACAATCAGGATGGCAAGATGTGCCCGGGACGATCCGATATACAATCAGCATGGCAAGGTTTCCCTGGAACGATCCGACATGCAATCAGCACCACTAGATTTGCCCGGGAGGATCCGTTATGCAAACAACATCGGAATGCTTGCCCGGGACGATCCGATATGCAATCTGCATGGCAAGGTTTGCCCGAGAGGATCCGATATGCAGTCAACATTAGAATGTTTTCCCAGGAGAATCTGATACGCAGTCGACATCAGAATGTTTGCCTGGGAAAACCAATATGCAATCGGCATTGCAAGGTTTGCCCAGGACGATCTGATATGCAATCAACATCGGAATGTTTTCCAAGAACGATCCGATATGTAATCGGCATCACAAGGTTTTCCCTGGAGTATCTAATATGCAAACGACATCAGAATGTTTGCCCGGGAAGATCCGATATGGAATCGACACCGGAATGTTTGTCCAATTCTAAAAATATTTTGGTCTGCAAAAAAATAAATCTCCAGACCACCAACTGTGCTGAATTAGCAATGTGGTCTACAACGTAATCTTAACAATCAGATCATGACGTATTCAAGAGTCAAAGATTCTCTCACTCGGATTGGCTAAAATATCTTCTCCGCCATGAGTTATATTTAACATCTTATTCTCCGCAGCATCAATCTGCGTCCTACTTAGCAGCCACGTTTCTACAGTATCCGACTGTATCTAGCGTTGTGATGTCATCACCATGGAGGCTCAACAGCTACCTATGACATAATGAATCCGTAGTGCAACCCATTCACAACCAAAGCTAGTCTCCAGGAGGTCACTGAAGTTTCCGTATGTGTTCATATCATCAAAACACAAGAGGCTCCTTTTAAGTATGTTCTCTCCGAGCTGGAAGGAACGAGTTAAAAGAATGTTCTAATAAGGAGGATCTGCAGGATTTAGAAGCTTTTAACACCGTCCTTTCCAGAGCATATGGCTTAGTAACTCCAACAACAAGTAAAAAGGAGAGAATGAAGCAGATGATACTTACACTGGAAGGATCCTGGGATTCCTACCATCTTTATATCCTCTGTAGGGAGACTATATAATGTGTGTCCGACTGCTCCTCAACACACAGGAGGTTACAGGGCCTCTGCTGGAGGATAGGGGGCTGGGAAGAAGACAAGAAAAGGGGGCAGGGAACTAATACTCCTTCCCAGCTACTAGGGTGGACCTTCCACTCAACAGGAAACACCTCCCTCCCATAGTACATAGCATTACATGTCCACATAGCTGAGCTGTGCTAGGAGGCGGAAAGCAAGGATGGCAAACCATACATTAAAAAATGCATCGGAAAGTCTACAGCCTGCAGAGAATATTCACGTTTCATATTTTCTGGCTGTATATAATTAGTATTTTTTACGGACTGAATACAAACCCATTGAATTAAATTGGTGTATTCAGCCGTGTGGCTTTTACGTGCATAAAAGAAAAAAAATTGCAGCGTGTCCTATTTTGATCCGTATTCACGAACTAAAGTAGCTATGAAAGGCCGCCTGCATACGAGCGGAAATTCCGCGGTGGGATTTCTCGCGGAATTTCCGCCGCTGGAAGCCTGCATAGGATTGGTTAACAAACGCAATCCTATGCAGATGTCCGCGGTTTGGCCGCGCGAAATATCGTGCAGCAAACAAATCGTCACTCACCCACTGCCGACTCCGGTCTGCGCATGCGCCGGCTACCCGGCAAGCCGGCACATCAAACAGCCGGAGCCGGCGGGCGCAGGTGAGTACGCGCTGGTCCCTGCAGGCGCTCGGGTCGGGTCCCGCGGCGAGAATTCTCGCCGCCGGATCCGACCCGCCTGTCTGCAGGCGACCAAAGTCTAGGAGAGCGTTAAAACTTACAGTGAATAAAAATGTTAGGCCGTTTTCACATAAAATCGCGCAGTTGTAATAGTGACCCCCCACAGTAGCCTCAGTAGTAATAGTGACCCCCACAGTGGCCCCAGTATTAATAGTGTCCCCCACAGTGGCTCCAGTTATAATATTGACCCCCACAGTAGCTTCAGTAGTAATAGTGACCCCCACAGTAGCCCCAGTAGTAATAGTGTCCCCCACAGTGGCCCCAGTTGTAATAGTGACCGCCACAGTAGCTTCAGTAGTAGTAGGGTCGACCACAGTGGCCGCAGTTGTAATAGTGACCCCCATAGTAGCCTGGGTAGTAATAGTGACCCCCACAGTGGCCCCAGTAGTAATAGTGGCCCCAGTAGTAAGTTTCCCCCACAGAGGCCACAGTTGTAATAGCGACCCCCACAGTAGCTTCAGTAGTAACAGTGACCCCCACAGTAGCTCTATTAGTAATAGAACCCCCCCCCCCCCCCCCCCGCGCTGGAAACCCACATACTTACCCTCCTCTTGCCTGCAGGAGCAATTCCTTCCCTGACCTCTTCACCTGCGGAACTGAGAAGAAGAGGTCGGGGAAGGAGGGGAGGAAGATCCCAAATGCACACACTGCCACCAGTGTGTATATCTGGCTGCGGCGCCGCAAAATGATTACCAGCCGGGGAGTTGCATCAGCCCGGCTGGTAATCACCTTCTTGGTGACCAGGTGTCCCAAAAGTGGGACAAAAGCAGGACAAATGGCTGTCCCACTGGAGTCCTGACGGAAAGCGGGACACAGGGTCCCAAAGCAGGACGTCTGGTCACCCTAATTTATAAGCACTTTCATGTCTGCTGTCATCTGACATGCGGTGCCAAAATCTACTGGACATTAGCCGGAAGGTTCAAACACTATTGTCACACCGCCAGCATGCGCTTCTGACGTTGTGTGCTAATATGATAGGTGGCATTAGTTTTGGAGTGACCCTTGTATGTCCCTGAGAGTGTCAGCCACCCCCCCACCCCCTTGCGGCGAGTCACGGGTGGAACCCAGATTTTTCTCACCTGTCTCCCAGGCGCCTGGCTGTGCTATACAGAACCGTAGGCACTCCGTTCGCCCCTCTATAGCCTAACATAAATGGGGGACTTTAAAAAATTCTCTTATGTGTATAACCCCATTCAAAATAATGGGGTTCATATTTGTGCAAGATTTGTGCGTCTCGCAACGCAAATCTCGCGGTTTTCTCAGCAGTGTGAAAACGGCCTTAGGCTGTGCGCAGATATCACGTAACAATAACACTGTGCAACCAGACTAAAAACCTGTACCAAAATCCACAATGAAATCAGAAGGATAATTAGTATAAATACATCATAAAAACCCTTTAAGTCTATGATAGCGCAAGATATTGCATATGTGCACACAAATTACTCCAGAAACCAAAATGGCAGCCTTCTCAGGCCGGGCTCACATGAGTGTAATTTAATTGCATATTACGCGCGCAATGTACACCCACATAGTACACGGTGAATGGAGTCAGTGAAAGTACATTAATACTTCTGTGAAACTCAGATCCTCCATCGCTTGTTCCACGCATATTGAGGATCGGCAAGTGTTTCCCATTTATTTCAAAGGGACCCATCCCATTGCGCTCGCATGCACGTCGCATTCCATGTGTTTGCCTGTCCCATTGAAAATCATGGACGATGCGTTCCAAGAGATGTGGAAAAATAGGACATGCAGCGATTGCTTTCTCTACTTCGCAGTATTGTGTATGACTCTATTTAAAATAATGGAGTTCTTATTTGCGCGAGTTTTGTGCATCTCATATCTCACAAAACTCCTGCGATATTTACACTGGTGTGATTGCAGCCTAGGGCCATTTTTACACGGCCGAGAAAATCATGCAAGATTTGTGCGTTGCGAGATGCACAACTACGAGCCCCGGTCTTTTAAATGGGGTCATACACATGAGTGTATTTCCTGCATGGCACTGCGATGCGGGAAACAATCGCGGCATGTTTCGCCTCCCTGTGCATTCTCGCATTGAAGCCCCATTGTCTTCAACAAGGCCAGTGGCAGCAGCGCAAGGTCTCTCATTGAAAGCAATGGGAGAAACTCGCAATCCTCCGGCCTAAGGCTGCCTGCACACGAGCAGAAATTCCGCGGCGGGATTTCTCGCGGAATTTTTGCCGCTGGAAGCCTGCATAGGATTGCGTTAACAAACGCAATCCTATGCAGACGGCTGCGGTTTGGCTGCACGAAATCTCGCGTGGCAAACAAATTGCGGCATGCTCTATTTCTGTGCGGGGCTCGCGCAAAAATCGCAATTTACCGCATTCTCGCAGCGGAACCCGACCTGAGCGCCTGCAGAAAGCAGCGCGGCACTCATACGCTCCCGCAGCTCCGGCTCTTTCATGTGCCGGCTGCCCGGCAGCCGGCGCATGCGTAGACCGAGGCCTAGGGCCGGGCAGTGACAGAAATAGAGCATGCCACGGTTTGTTTGCTGCACGTGATTTCGTGCAGACAAACCGCGGCCGTCTGCATAGGATCGCGTATTGTAAATCAATCCTATGCAGGCGTGTACAGGCAGAAATTCTGCGGGGATTTCCGCCCGTGTGCAGGAGGCCTAAGGCTAATTTCACACGGACAAGTGCGATATCAGGCTGCGAAACTCAATCCAATATGGCCCTCGTGCGATATCCCTGCATGTGTAAGGTGTTTTTATGTTAAAACCACCTCGCATCACTTCAGGAAGCGACGGTGGAGTATCGCACAGTTCTTTCCTTTGTCTTCAATGGGTCAGCCTCGCATCACACTCGCATTTACCTCGCTACTGTGCCGACCCCATTGAAAACAAGGGATAGATAGGACATGTCAAGATTTTTTGAAAACGGCAAAAAAAAAAAAAAAAAAAAGTTGCGTATGTGTGCATGAGTCAAGCGCACACATACGCAATATTTTCTACACAGCGTTTTACCGTACGGCGGTGTGACCCTGTCCTGACAGCATCGCACACGCCGTTTTACACTATGATCTTCCATGGTCTCACAACACATTGCGTGCAAATGTCACTGCACCGCGCCAATCTAATGTATCATCCACAGACGGTAATGAGATCCAAGTCTGTATACCAGCTGTTTAAGATATCCTTTAAAAGGGTCATTAACACCTTCTAATCCATTACCAAGTCCAACATCAACCTGCAAGCATCTGCACCCCCGAGCATGGCAGCTGAACAACACCCATGTTTGCTGTGCAGTGTAAATATCCGTCTCTGCTCTGTTTGCACACGTGGCCTGACTTCCTGAGGACATGTCCCTTTCTGGTTGTCACATTGCATGTTCATCAAGTATCGGATGTCAGCAGGGCAGGTGGCAGGCTGAAGGCCACTTCACTGTTGGTGGAGACCAAGCGTGTGTCTTTTATATGCCAAACAGCTGATTTACATGGCAGGACTTCACATGGGTGTCCAGCCTGCAGGCTTCTTTATGCAGTCACATGTATTAGGACTCCCCTGCAGGGAATCTTCTGCTAAATCTTTGTTTGCAATGTGGGGCGCGGCTACTGAAAAGTTTCACAACTGCCAATAACCTGCTTTATAACAATGGGACTTCTAGGAAAATGTGCTCAAGGTAAATGGGGGAGGTTGTGCCCATTGGTAGTCTGGCTGCCACATCTCCTTCTGTTCTGGAAGTTCATTGCAAAAAAGTCTCCGAAATTGGTCATTTTTAGTTATATAACTATCTTTATTGGTTTAGTCGGGGCCAACTCTCAGACAGTATGGGCCAGTCCTCTTCACATGGTTCTGTTTTGTACGGCTTCTTCCAGTTCCATTATTTGGATGGTATCAAGGCAATGCAATCGTTGGCGACCAGGTCTTTTGCCGCTGACCACTCCAAGCATTATCAATGTTTCTAGTGAGTTATCTGTGGTCGAAGTATGAGAGTCTTTGTTTCGTCATTTTGCCCTCCAATGAAAACCTTTGGTTTGATGCGGCCTAGGACTCTTGTTTGTGATCTTGGTGGTGCAAGGCATTTGTAAAGGAAGGGGCCATAGCGTGGGCCAGCAGGGGCCATGGACAGAAGCCCTACATGATAGGGGTGGCTAGGGAACAGGCAGGAAGGGGTTAAGAATTATGAGGGTTAGTTGAGATGAGGGTTGGTATGACGCGGTTGGTAAGGGGATGATAGTTAGGTATATGGGGGGGTGGAGTAGATATAAGAGCGGTTGTTTGTGGGGTAGGGAATACCATTTGTGTTATGTTTGATACATTGGCGAGTGTGGTAGAAGTGGTTGGTTGTTGGAAGGGTGTTGTGGTCTGTGTGAATGTTTTTTGTCATGGCAGCGTGGGGGGGGGGGGTCATTGGAATCGGTTTTGTATTGGTTGGTGGGTACAGCCTCACCTTGAGTACTCGCTCCTTAATGTTATTTTGATGTCTAGTGCTGTGGGACACGGCCTATAGGGGAAAAATCTCTCCCGGCCAATTGGCAGCGTTGTAGGAAACCACCATTGAGCTAACCACCATTTTCTTACTTTCATCTTTGTAAAATATTTCCTTGAAGTTTTAATGGAAATCATAAAAGTACATAAAAAAATTAGTAACTGAGCTCAGATCTTGTGGTTCAAGGTCTGTAGGGGGTCAGATCATTTGTATCTTCATCCGGTCTCTATTGGAGAATCATATTTTAACACACAACAAAGGCCGTCTAGTACAGAAGTCATGAGATTAGGTCATAACATAGTAACATAGTATGTGAAGCCGAAAAAAGTCATATGTCCATCCAGTTCAGACAATTACCACCCAGTGTTGATCCAGAGGAAGGCAAACCCCCTCCTCAATGGGGTAGAAGCCAATTTTCCCCTTTTGAGGGGAAAAAATTCCTTCCGGACTCCAAACAAAAAAACTTATAATCAAAGAGAAAATTTTGCCTAATAGAAGTTAAATTCCATCTATCACATACTGGTTCATTGTAATGATCCTTCTTCACCGTGTCTGGGAGCCTGTGGTCACTGGACAGCAGAAATCAATAAAAGCTTGTCCTGCAAGGCTTGAAATTCAATTCTCATATTGATTAGTCAGCGTTACTTTTTGTTCTCTAATTGCCTATAGCTACCCACCGAAAATCCAGTCAATGATCGCAATTTGTCAAATGCTAACAGTGGGCAGTGCAGCATTGCATGGATTTCAGCGATTGTTTATATAGAATGGCTCTGGGAGATCGGTTTGTACTAGTATGATGGAGAAGGAAGGGCAGGGGAATTTTGTGTGTCCGGACATGACATTTTGGAATTCATGCCTAAAACCCAAAGTGAGAAAGTTTTCTTATCTGCAATAAGCAGTCAGACTTCCCTTTTTGGATTTGAAAGCTAAAGTATGATTGGTCGGTATGGTCAACTAGGTCCGTTGATATGGTCAACAAGATCCGGTTTTGATACTTAAAAGGGGTATTCTGGTAGGATGAAGTTATAACTAGTTGATTGGTGGGGGCCTGACTGCTGGGACCTCCACCGATACCAAGAACAGGGGTCCAGTTGGCCCATATGCGCTGCCACTCCATTTCAGTGAGAGAACCGGAGACTGCCAAACGCTTGAACACAACTATTTCCATTGCCATCATTAAAATGAATAGAGTGGTAGCGCACATGTGCGACCTCTGCTCCCTTCATTTGGGGACCGACCGTAACCCCAATTTCTAGATCGCTGTGGGACCCAGGAGTCAGATCTCCACCAATCAACAAGTTATCTCCTATCCTGTGGATGGGGAATAACTTCATCCTTCCAGAATACCCCTTTTAATGGCTTTTTATGCCCTTATTAGGGCATATGGATATCACAGAAGGAAGTTTTCAGCCCATCCACATAGGACACGGATAGTCATATAATGCTACTAGAGATGAGCGAACGTACTCGTTTCGAGTACTTACGCGCCCGAGTACCGCCATTTTCGAGTACTTCAGTACTCGGGTGAAAAGATTCGGGGGGCGCCGGGGGGCGGGGAGAGGCGTGGCGGTGCGGGGGGTAGCAGCGGGGAACAGGGGGGAGCCCTCTCTCTCTCCCTCTCCCCCCCACTCCCCACTGCTACCCCCCGTGCCGCCATGGCGCCCCCTGAATTTTTTCGCCCGAGTACGGAAGTACTCGGAAATCGCGGTATTCGGGCAAAAAAGGGGCATGGCCGAGCACGTTCGCTCATCTCTAAATGCTACATATGCAGGACAAATGCATGGAAGTTTTGACTTTCCCAGGTGAAGAAAACTGATTATTGTCCCTTTAACACAGAATAATTATCGTTCAAAAAATATTGTTGAATTGCGTAAATTAGAGCAATAATCGTGTAAAAACAGCCAATGATTGAAAGCCGGATGAGAATTTTTTTGCATCTCATCTTATGCAGGCATAAAAATCATTGTTTGCTCGTTTACACGTTGATGCGTGTAAACAGCGATTGTTTAGTCATTCACATCCACTGCTGAATGGGAACGAGTGAATGATTTATCTGCCTGTATAAACAGGCTGAATGAGTGAACTCTGTCATTGTTTGCTCACACGAACGGTTAATCGCTCTGAAGGAGCCTATGTTGGGCTGCTAATGGCCATGGCAGCTATCATAGTAACATAGTATGTTAGCCTGAAGGGAGACAATGTTTATCTAGTTCACCCTGTTTCCACCTCCCTGCTGAGAAGGGATTGTCTTTGTGAACCATGCCGTTAATACTGATGCTACACACAAACCTTTATAGCTCAAGGGTGGTGATAGAATGATAGAAACTGTTCTGTGGCAGTAGTAGTCCACATGAATATATAGAGTGGTAGGAGAGTTGGGAGTATCTTGAACTTTCAAGACATTCTCAGGCAACTTCTATACACTGAATAGTCACTTTATTAGAGATACTTGACTTTCACAAGTAGAGCTTTCCTATATGGAAATTAGACAAATGACCCCTGAGGACGCTGTTACAGTTGCATTCAGGCACACTGGATTTTGGATCCCTCCTCTCCCTGGTTCCCTGCTATTTTAACAACCAGTTAGGATGGATCCCACCTCTGAAGATATCCGAATGCAAATCTCATTGTTCCTTAGCACAGATGGGCTTTATCTGCAGACAACTGGTTCCAGCACCATTCGTGTGTAAGGGAAACAGAAAAGAAAGTCTAGGAGGCAAAAGTGTGCCAAACTTTGGAGTGGTGGAAAAACATTGCTTGGTTAGATGATCTACATTTCTGCTGCGCAATGATGATGGGTGGTCAGAATTTGGTGCAAGCAGCATGAATCGATGAACCCTTCTGGGCCAATGTGGAGCATTTCAGTACCGGTACCAGAATCCTGTCCGCATGAGCCAATATTTCTGATGAACAATATCAACTCTTAGGCTGCGTTCACACAGGGCAGATTTGCCGCGGAAATTTCGTCCAGAATTTCTCTGCGGCAAATCTGCCTGCGGCCACTAATCCCAGGATTAACCGGCCATGTGAAAGAGATTTCTCGGGACACAGGACGACAAATCCGTCGCGGCAAAGCCAGCAGAATCCCACAGCCAGAAATCCACAGCGTTATGCCGCAGCTATTAGGTTCTAGTGAACCTAATAGCTCAATGTTCATGCTGCGGAATTCTACCGCGAAATTCCGCAGCGTGAAGGAAACCGCGTCATGCTCTAATTGCCACGGGAATACGCGCGGCCGGCTTCCATTGTAGTCAATGGAAGCTGCCCGTCACGCTATACTTTTGCTGTAGCACGGCGGAAGTATCACGTGATTACGCGTCCCCGCTCACCACTGGCTGCATCTTCTCGTACTGCCGACGCGTCACGCGCTATACTGCGCAAGCGCCAGCTTCCCAGGAGGGACGCGCACAGCAGACCAGGAGAGGTGAGTATGGGTTTTTTGGGGGGTGCCGTGACGGATTCTACTGCGATACTCCACTGGTGGAGTCCGTCACGACCGTGGGCATGGGGCCTTAGACAGGAAGTTAAAAGAAAAGTGCCAATCAAAGTAAAAAAAAAAAAAAAAGAAGTGAATTACACCAAGTGATATAACGACACTGTATGTCTGTGACGCTATTAACACCCATATTAGACGTATGAGATTTATTGTATTGTTGTAAGTGCATTGCATTATTAGCCGGACCTTAGATGTTTGTTAGTGCATACAGTTACATATGCCAACTACTTTGGAAACATCCAACTTCTTTTTAGCACTTCTAAGGTTCCTTCCGTTCCCCCTACCCCCCAGGCTTCAGCAGCTTTGACACAGATGACCGTTGTAGTGCAGACTGAAATTGATGAAGAAACAGATGGTGGCGGTCCTGGTCAGGTCCCGCCTGAATCTTATGTATAATAGGATTGTACCAGCAGCTGGCCCAGTGAGAGCGTTAGGGGCACGTGGCAGGTAGTACAATGGGACAAGCAGCAGAGTGACCCATTGTCTGCGAGCAGGGGGCATTTGCCATCTGACTACTGAGCAGCCGGGATGGAGGACTTAGATCAGCCTAGGGCCTTTCTGTACAAGTATTTAGCATATTTAATTATGCAGTCTGAAGAGTGACAGCTGGAGAGCAAACATTTCTAAGTACAATGCGTATATGGACAACGAGAAATATACAGGGACCTATAGCTTTGTATAACTATAAAAGATCACACGTACCGTCCCCAAGTACTGATCGCGGGGAGGGATTGCGCTAATTTACATCTGTACATAGACTGGCATCTGATGTTAACGCATCACTGGTGCAGCAAGATGTCACAACTCATTATACGGGGTACCCTTTTCAGCAAATAAATGATATTTATGTAGTGTTAGGGGAACTTCTACAATTTTCCCATATACATTTTTCATTAATGCCTCAGAGTTTTTAAGAAATCTGCTTCCCATCATTGAATTGGAAAATCTGTCCTAGTACTGTGTACATAGATGCATGGCTCTAATGCACTTACTGTACCTGTGGCGCGAGACAGAGGGGGTACTAAAATACACTATTTACGTGTGAACACAGAAAACGAAAATGGGTAATATGAAATAACATGGAAGCAATTTTAGCTTTTACTGTATGTTTAACTAAAGCCGACTGCCGCTGGCTAAATCATGAAAGCAATCAAGTAATATCACTGGGTGAATCACTCAAAATAACTGTAATACTCTCTTAGGGCTTAGTCACACAGGCGAATCTGGGCGCCGATCTTCCTGCAGAATAAGACGGCCGCACTGCAGGTACGGACGATTCTCCGCACCACCGGCAGAAAGAACACATGACCGGCTCCATTGGGAGATGCAGCCGTGACTTGGCCACGACTGCCTCTTGTTCATGTGATTTTTGGCTACACTGCGGCCATCACGCGGCCGACCGAAGAAACGCAGCGCCCGTGTGAAAGAGTCCTCCTCCACCTGACCCTGTGTTAGAAGTAGAAGTGCTGAAAGTGTAATAGCTGCTCCAGCTCCAAATTTCAGTGTCCTCAATGACCACATCTGACCCTGCCACATTAACAGTGAGCCAGGTAATTGTTGAAGACCCCGAGCAACGGGTCTGCAGCTATTAACTATTGATGAAGTTAGCTGCAATGCTTTAACCCTTTCCAATCCACTGTTTGACCTCTGAAGACATTATGATTTAAGGCTGTACAGCTCCGATGTTGGAAGACATCCGTCAGGGTTCTCTTACTGTATATTGCCAGCCTCTCTGCTGTTGGAGCCTATCCAACGTGTCACCTCATGCAGTACTGGCTTTAGCCAGCAGATAGCGCTGTTGTACAACAGGCAAAAAAGAGTAAGCCCTCTAGGAAACCCAGGATACAAATTGGATTGGAAAGGGTTAACACAGACCATTGGTCCATGAAAAATAAAAGCACACGTAAATACATGCATTGACTTTACTGGGTATCAGTTTAGTCCAAGTTCTGTCAGTTTCAAACTCGGACATTACTCAGACGTTACATTCGTCCTTGTGAATAAGCCTTAGATAGCGAGGAATTGGAAGCAGCGATTGCAGCGTGAGCCCTGCGCACTCATCTCACTTGCAGCCTTTTCCAATGCTGCGCAGCACGCTCTATTACATTTTCCCCACAGTACACAAAATAAAAAGGATTTTCTCCTCCACACGAATCAACAACCACTAGGATTCAGAAACATTTCAATTAGCTCCCGCGCACTCCACAAGCTCCATTAATATCAGAGTAATAAACTAATTACAGTGATTAGCAGAAAATAATAAATTAGCAGTGAATGGCCTGGGAGGGAGCGGTGCGGGCGAGCAGTGTGAATGAAGCAGCTGGTGGAAAGGATGAGGGCGGAGGGGCTGGAAAAAAGACGGCAACAAAGTGTCAGCGAGGAAAATGGAGTATGACAGCGAGCGTATGTAGGTGGGAACACCCTGAAGACTGCTCCGAAATAAACTTACATGAGAGGACATGTAGACATACGTTAGGTGGGGTGTCTTCACTCATCTCTAGTTATTATTAACCCCTTAAGGACATAGCCTCTTTTGGGCCTTAAAGGGGTATTCTGGTGACATTAAAGCAACCCTCCGGTCCTGAACAAACAAAGTTGTCCGAAGCACTTCTCTGACTACCTGATGCATACTGTATATTGTTAGTCTAAGACACTACACCTACTTTGATTGGCCAGTACTCATCATGTGCGCACCATTGGTCAGTCAGAGCAGCATGTAGTGTCTTAAGACCCATTTAGACAACGATTCTCGCTCAAAATTCGCTCAGAGCCGTCTTTTGAGCGCTAAATGCGCAGACACCGTGCAGTTTTCGTGCACGAGTCGTTCCTCACTCAATTCTAGTTTTCTTGAATTGAGCGATGAACTCTTATCAGTGGTGCAGCCTGTTATCACAGTCAGCAGCGCTGATAAAATTCTTTCAGCTAGTGTCCCGCTGGTAGTTCACAGCAGGACGCGCGCTGTAATCGCAGAGAACAATACAGCTGTTTGCTTATACAGAACAGCTGTATTGTATTGATAGCCACAGTGTCCCGCTCCGCCTGCATAGCTCTTAAGTAGCTACTTAGCTACTATAGACTACACAAACATGATTGCTCAAAACTGTCACTCAAACTATCGTTTGAGCAACTTTTGAGTGATTATCTGTCAGTGTAAATGGGGTCTTAGACTACATAGTCAGAGAAGTGCTTCGGCCAACTTTGTTTATCCAGGATCAGAGGGTCACTTTCAGTTATTTCCTATCAGTGGGTGGGAGTGCTAGAACCCCCATGGTTGCCAAAAGAGGGGCCCCGTGTCCCCTGTGAGATTGTCAAAATGAATGGGGTTGCAGCGGCATGCTCGGCCACTGCTCCATTAATTTCAGTGAGAGCGCCAAAAATTGCCAATCGCCATTTTGGGCACTCACATTGATGCCAGTCTGTCGGTTGAACACAACCCCTGTTCTGGCAATCGGTGGGGGTCCCAGTGGTCAGACCCCCAGCAGTTAGTTAGTTATCCCCTCTCCGACGGGTAACTTATTGTTACCGGAATAGCTCTTTAAAGTGGTATTACCAGCTCAGACATTTATGACATATCCCAACTCTGAGACCCACACCTATCTTGAGTTAGGGCCCCTACCAACCCCGACCTCACCTAAATAGAAGTCAATGGAAGTTACACAAATAAAGTTGAACAACGAGCTACAGAGTTTCTGAGAGTCGTGGAAATGGCGTATCTCACAGTACTACACTGTTTGTCATAGGGTTACAAAAAACAGCATAGCTCAGCTGTTTCCGTCATCCTAGCCACCTCATAATCAGCAGGGTTCCCATTTCAGCCATGTTTGGCCAAAAGGGGAACATTCTCTTAAAGTGGTTATCTAGGATTACAAAGTCATGGCTACTTTCTTTCATAAACCGCGCCTCACTTGTGCATTGCTTGTGTCTAGTATTGCAGCTCAGTGCCATTAAAGTGAATGAGGTTAAGCTGCAATATCACATACAGCCCATTGGAGAGGAGTGGCGCTGTTTTGGGAAGAAAGCAGCTATATTTTCTAAACCTGGACAATTCCATTAGGCCGGCTTCACATGTGTGCAGCGTATTGCACACGCAGAATTTGCACATGCAATATGCAGTCAATAGAAGTAATTGATTTTAATGTGTTGGTTCACATGAGTGTATGCAAAAAAATACGTAGTTCCTATTTACGTGATGGGGTTGCGTTTTTGCGCATTCCTGTGCGTGTTCTACCATATTTTTTTGCATACGCAAAATGCACTCATGTGAACAAATATATAAAATAGAGAAGTCAAGGCAGAGGCGTAACTTGAAACTTCTGGGCCCCGATGCAAAACCTGTAACAGTACCCCCAACTATAATGCTTTATTCATAGTACTGGGCTCCCTATATGGAGAAGAGAAGCCTTATGGGCCCCCTAAGGCTTCTGGGCCCGGGTGCAACTGCATCCCCTGCATCCCCTATAGTTACGCCCCTGGGTCAAGGATTGGGCAATGACATCTAATGTGCCCGGTCCTTCTTCCCTATGACATCTGCTGTCACGAGAGAGTTGGAACACCTTCATACATTCATCTAGTGTGTAAATAAGTCGATTTACTCACTCATTTCACTTCTTTCTTTACACACATGCATTACTACATGATCCGCGCTACTGACACTCATCTTATATTTCCCTTTTATGAGACTGAAGAAACCTGAGCAAAGGGCAAATTGTAACATAAAATAAGACGTTTCCAACCATAACAGTTGTTTCTAGGTAAGAAAATGATCCTTCTGAAGTGAAGACATCAATGACCCCAGAGGCTTCCGATCCCCGACAGATTTATGTCCCTCCTTGTTATATCTGCTACAGTATTTATTTGCTCAAGACCGGCCCTACAACAGGGTCTCCATACACATTGACTTTAGTCGTCCGAACCCGCCGATAACGACAAGGCCAGACGTTGACTTGATGTCTATGGGCACGGTCAACTGTATGTATGCGGCTTACCTCCCCAAACACACAAACGTTGGGCTGAGTGGAATGTTCTTGTGTATTGCGATGCCAGAAGAAACCGTGTGTGTTCATATGTGGCCTATTTTCTGCAGATTTTACGCAACTGAAACATTTACAGCAAGATTCGCTCCTTGAATTTAAAGGGTGATCCGCGTCAATATCGGTGCCAAAATCATCACCAAATGGTGTCAACTTTGACGTGGATTGTGGTGTCCATATGCAGCAAAACCCGCAGTGGAAAATCTGGTGATCCACACCAAAATCTGCCATGTGTGAACACGTAGGGCGGAATATGTTGCCCTAATATGTATTTTAATCCAACGTTTATTGTAAGATCCTACTAACTTATGATGGCTCAGCTTCTAAGACATCGTCATTTTCTGATTGGTTGCAGGAGAGGCAGGGAGAAGTGACGTGGGACCACAGGAAGTGAATGTCCAGGAGACCCAGAAGATGTGGTCAGGTAGGCATCCAGTTGGGCGAGCGGAAGTGCTGCCTCCGTCTCCATTTTACCTGAGCGTGTAGCGATCTGTTGGGCACATGGAGTGGTGGTATCTTCTGCATATTACCTGGGTTGGAATATCGCTGGAGTCGTTATGAAAGTTATCAATGAAAAAAAAAAAAGGTGGACGTCATTCGCTGTCTCCTTGTGATGAGCTTGGTCAAGTTCAATAAACAGCTTGGAAATGGAGAGAGAAAGAGAGTTTTCTTCTCCTCAATGACCAGGACTCTTAGTGAGTAGGAGGAACTCCTGCGGGCGGCACACTGTATAGACCACCTGGTTAGTGCTGGGGCATACATGGACTCTCTGCTAGACCCTATAGGCCTCTTTGTAAACACTGCCAAATGCAACCCAGGGTTATAAATGCAATGTTACTCTGATTAAGATGTTGTTGTGATTAACAGTCCCAACCTGACTGTTGTTCGCCTCCTAGGTCTGGGGGGGGAGGGGGGGGGGGGGGGGGGGGGTCGATGAACCATCAGTCCCAAACACCAGATCTCAAGATGTGAAGTCAAGAGGCACTGGGAGAAGGTTTTGACCTTATAGGGGGCTGCTATTTATGGGTCCCACTGATGACCTTCATGGAGGTGTGATAATGTAATGGGTATGTGATAAAAAACGTTTACAGGCCGGGCATAAATGTGCCCATAATAGGTTTGTGTGAAACCAGCCTAATGCGCCTTTTACGCTGAACGAGAATCGTTTGCACGAGTGATCAAGCTGGTGTTGTCATCAGCAGGTCGTTCGCATTCGTGCAACCTGTTTAGACCATTGAGAATCATTCATCTACTCTTCAATTCTTCACATCCCTGAACAAGAAGTTCTAAATGCAATGACAAGTGAACGAGCCAACAATGACTTTTATGCCAACTGAATGACGAATGAGGAGCGAACGATTATCATTCGTCAGTCAGTCGCTGGCTCGCATTTAGCCGGGACGATTATTTTTCACTTTCTCTTATTTGGATGAACGGCAATCGTTCCGTCTAACCGCAGCATTAGACAGAGAGCAGCTTAGCCAGACGAGGTCATATATTTTGGAGCAGTGAGTCTACTTGGATGTAAAAGCTTTTCCCCGCTGCTTACAAACCACTGAATATGCGGTAATTTCTCTCTGCTAATGACACTCTCGGCTTAGATTAGAAAAACCTTAATTGAGAGAAATGGACCGTTATTATCACTGTGCCAGAAAGAAAAAACACTCAGTGTTTCCAGATGCTTTGTGCAGTCCAAGTGTGGAGGGAGTGGACGGCCTCACTTATGGTATTTTAAGTCACAGCGACGTGCCATTTAACCCATTCTTGAGCAAAAACAAAAATGTTAATAAAAAATGGTAATTATTTAAATGAGGATGTTCTGAGTTAATAGAGAGAAATCCCTCATATGCAGCTGTCACCAGTTAGTTGGTGTAGAGAGCAACTACAAAGAGCTTCTCTTGTTTTGGAGGACTCGGCATGTTGCACAGACAGCCTATTGATTTCAATAGGTACCATGTAATACTTCATTTCACCTTTGGGGGTGTTGTGTGAGAAGTAAACACTTTTTACCCAGCAGTCCACCCAGTGACCAGCTGATTTTTTGGGGCCCCTTTTTAAAAAGAAGGGCTTGACTAAGGCCTCATGTCCACGGGGAAAATAAGAATTAAAATCTGCAGCGTTTTTCCCGCACGCGGATCTGCGCCCCATAGGAATGCATTGACCACCGGCGGGTAGATAAATACCCGCGGATGGTATTTAAAAGTGAATTAAAAAATTTCTGGAGCATGAAAAAAAATGGACATGGCTCAATTGATCTCCCGCATAAAAAAATAAAAGACAATTACAGTGCATCCGCAGCCCAAATCCGCAGTGGATCTGATTTTCCCCGCGGACATGAGGCCTAAAGATTGGTTAAACCAATCTTTATATGATGTGTTGGCTCTCAGGGGTGATCATCTAGGCCAGGAGTGTCAAACTCATTTTCACCGAGGGCCACATCAGCCTTATGGTTGCCTTCAAAGGGCCGATTCTAATTGTAAGACTGTATAGTAAAACTGAACCCCACAGTGGCCCGATTGGTAATAAGGCCCCCCATAGTGGCCAGTGGCACACACTAATATATAAATTATAAATATAACACACACACACATATATATATATACACATACACACGGACACTTCTGAATTTTTATACTTACCTGCATGCAATGTGGTCCCACTGGCAGGTGCACTGGCTGGGGCCCCTGATGTCTCCCAGGCCTGCAGCCATGAACAGAGGAAGGGCCGGGGAGGGGAGGTCAGGGCTGACCAGGCTCTCATCCTGCAGCTGCTCCTCCTCAGCGTTGCTCTCATGTTCTCTGCAGTCTTCTTCCCTCCTCCGCGGCCGTTGTCAGTCTGCTATCGGCACTCCTCTGTTACTGCCTGCACTAGACAGAACAAGCCGATAGAAGATTGCCTACTGACAGCAGCATGGAGGGCTGCCTTACTGCACAGCCGGCGGGCCACAGAAAATGAGGCAGCGGGACGGATTCCGCCCAAGGGCCTTGTCTTTGACACCTGTGATCTAGGCAATACTGACCTGTGGTTAGCGGGTACCCTGTGGAGAATTTTTTTGGTGCCACATTTCCCCCCGTCATAAGAAAAAAAAACAATATATGTTGCACTAATTGAAAGTCTGCCTGTCTTCTGCTTGTTCAAAAGCAGCAAACCCCTCACAAGAACAGCGTGGTGAATAAATACTGTACCAGAACCAATTTCATAGCATAAATACAGCACCAGAGCCAAGCTCCTAACATAAATACAGTAGCAGAACCAAGCGCATAACATAAATACAGTAGCAGAACCAAGCGATAACATAAATTCGGCACAAATCAATCTCGGTATGTAGATACAATAGCAAAACCAAACTCATAACATTAATACAATTACAGCACTAAGTGTGTGTGTTGCGGGGGCACCGAAGAAAAGCTCAATGAATAAATACAGCACCAAAACCAAACTCATAACATAAGTAGAGTAGCAGAACTAAACAATTGTGTTGTGGGGGGCACCAAAGGACTGACAGTGGCACCTTGGAACATCAAATGAGAATAGACAGAGCCAAGAGGATGATGATTCATGTAGCTCCACGAGACACTGCTATATGGAGGAAAGTCACCTGGCTGGGTGGACCTACGGGGGCAATCACCCCAGCCTACATCCAACTGGTGTTCCCCCTATACGTTTTTGGCTGGCACCCAGTGCAATCGCATGGCTCATACTTAGCTTTGTCCGACTATGAGTCTAGATTCTGTTTGGGATGTCGACTATGGCAGCCATATTTCACTGCTTCACTAATCTTGTTGGACTTGTAAAGGATCCAACCTCTCGAATGATAAATCGTGAGCCAGCTTCATCTGTGGCAACAATTGGTAGTAGTATACGTGGTGCTGCTGTCAGGGGCCAAATTCACCTGTGGGATGCCAGCCACCTGCCACCCACCAATCATCATGAGAGTACAGTTGAATGCACATATGTCGGTTGTGTCCTGACAGTTGTTTTTCGCCTCAGCCAGACACAACCGATGACATTTTTGCACATTTTATGCATTGGTTGCTGCTATACAGAAAAATGCTGCATGCAACATTTTCTGTCTAGAACTGGGAGAAATCCAGAGTCAAAGCCGATGTGCCAGATGTCACAAAAAAAACATAAAAAACCTATAGGATCAGTTCTAGCATCTGTTTCCCTCTGGTCTGTAACTACTATGCCAAAGGGGGAAAAATAACTGTCATATGGGAACCAGGACTTACAAATGGAAGGGTCTTATTCAATAAGCAATGATGTGCCAACCTGATTCCCAACATAATCATCTTGATGTGCAGAAATCAATTAGTATTCTGCCTCCCCCCCCCCATGGATCTACTAAATGTGATATGACTCTAAATATCATATTACACCCCTTCATTTCAAAATAGGGGGTCAATATGCCTGAGAAGTTGTTCAGCATCTTCCTCTGATGTACACCAAATGTATGGAACAGATAGAGGTTGATAGACATAATAGTGAGTTCAGGGGTCCTGACCTTTAGGCCATATGGGACTCATATTTTTCTGGTGTCAGTCCTGGTTGCATTACTTCTACTTTTCATCTTGATCCTATAGTGGCCACTATATACTCCCGTTTAATAAGAAGTACAACATATACTGCAAGTCAGACGTCTTCCAGCCACAATGGGTTAAGAAAGCATCTGTACTGCATTTCTCTGAAGTCCAAGGAATCCCAGGGAATACTTTTAGAGTAAATCTAGTTATGCATGGGTACAAACTGCTGGCGGCAGAGGTTAGGAGACATTTTTAGGGCCTTTTCTATGGTTACATGTTATGCTTGGACTAGAGTTAAGCCTTTGCCCTGACATTTGGGGAACAGCTGCATTATTTCAGCGTCCAGCTGTCTCCCTTTCCAGAACAGCTGCATTTCAGTAAGACTGCTTCCCAGCTGTGGCCATGGGTGGCATTTGTCTTAGTTTCAGACCTCTTTTTTGTTCCACTGCAATCTTCCTTGACTTGGTTAAAATTCTTTAGTGAGAGTCAAAACATGTATTTGAAGTGCACCTCCACATTTCTGTGACCTTAACCTATCCTATATCAGAGGCATAGCTTGAAACCCCTGGACCCCGCTGCAAAATTAGTAATAGGACCCTGCCACCTACCATGTGGCATTTATCATGCTGGTGCCGCCTTATGTGAAAAGGGCCCCCTGGGTGGGAAAGGTTATCTCTGCACCCCTATAGCTACACACCTTACCTATATTAGCCCAAAATAGTTTCCCTGTTTCTAAGCAATAATGACATTTATGTTAAAGGGGGTCTGTGTATGGGGCCATTCTAAAGAGTTACAATGTTGCAATGAAGATGGACTATGATTTGCACCCAATTTCGGCACATTGGTGCTGAGCGTGCTCAGTAGGAATTTTATAGAGACTGGAGCCTTAATTATAAAAGGGACCTTTTTGTACTGAGACAATGCTTAGCAGAGTAAACAGAAGGTGCTGCTTAAGCTGGGTCTGAGAGAGATGCTACTTGTGAGGAAGTTGCTGAGAAAGGACAGTGACAGAGACTGCCAAGTGTCTGGAGCTAAGAGAGAGCCATCGTTGTGTCTCCAGACAAGCAGGAACTATGAAAATCATGGTGAAAGAGCGCTCATGACCTTAAACTAGCCAGTCAGTCAGCTGAAGTGAGTTCTCCCATGCAATATATTGTAAGTGAGGCTAGCCTCAATTTGACAATAGGTCTGCACACCTAGAAAAAGGGTTAAAGGCAGTGTGTTAGCAGACCTGTTATAGGTGATTAGGGCTCACATTGTGGAGGCTAAGATCATGCAAATTTCTAAAGCTTGAGCTCGGGTTATGGACTGTTTTATTTAAAAGGACATTATATGAGAATATGGGAACGGTTTTTCTAAGAGACTGTATTGGAGTGTTAACCCCTAAGGGGAAACTGTG
Organism: Eleutherodactylus coqui; assembly: GCF_035609145.1. Lineage (NCBI taxonomy): Eukaryota > Metazoa > Chordata > Amphibia > Anura > Eleutherodactylidae > Eleutherodactylus > Eleutherodactylus coqui. Next base: position 56,091,538 of record NC_089849.1, read on the forward strand.
GCGCTGCGCCATATATTCCATAACCAGACTTTGTGTGAAGCGGCGCTGATCATAGTAAACTGTTATTGATATTTTTCTTCTGGAATTATTTCCTGTTGTGCACAAAGAATTATCCTTAAAATCACCTGTTGATAACTGCGGTTTACTAAATCCTAGGTAAAAGGGTTTAATTGTGTATCCATTATTGCTATACTATTATTGTTCATTCCTGTGTCTGTGTTTATCAATAAATATAGTTAACTCTAGTTATTCAATTTGTTGGATTGTATCCTGAATCCTGCGTCACTCCAACATGCGGACATATGTGCAAGTTAGGGGCAGGTGAAAAAGGTGTAAATGTACCTCTAATCAGTGCTTTTAAAGTCTCCAGGATCAGAAAGTGAGGTTTAATGTCACCGCTAGAGATGAGCGAGCATGCTCGCTAAGGACAATTGCTCGAGCAAGCATTGTCCTTAGCGAGTACCTGCCCGCTCGGAAGAAACGGTTCGGCTGCTGGTGGCGGGCGGGGAGCGGTGGGGGAGAGCGGGGAGGAACGGAGGAGAGATCTCTCTCTCCCTCTCCCCCGCTCCCCCCTGCTCACCGCCGCAGCTCATCTCTCACCCGCGCTGGCAGCCGGACCTTTTCTCCCAAGCGGGCAGGTACTTGCTAAGGACAATCCTCGATCGAGCAATTGTCCTTAGCGAGCATGCTCGCTCATCTCTAGTCACCGCCACAAGTGCTGTAGAGGCAGAACATCTCACTCAAGTGCTCTCCTCTCTGTCCAATGAGCTGCTCCACAGCTCTGATTGACAGCAGTAGTGCTCTCCTAGTTGGACTCTATAGTTGTCAATCAAAGCTGTGGAGCAGCTCATTGGACAGTGAGGACAGCACTTGAGCAAGTCCCACCTCCAAAGCACTTGCGACAGCAGCCACATCAAAGTTTGTTCTTTGACTGCTGGGGGCCTAAAAGAATGGATAGAGGTACATTTACACCCCTTTCCCCTGCCTCTAACTAGCGCTGTTTGCCACTCTGCATCTTTCATAGACATATCCTTTTAAAGAGAAATGTATATTTACCCAAATCCAGTCTGAGTTCATTGGTGTGGGCACTTCCACTTCCGGCCAACTTCCACTGGGTCATGTGGTATAGAGGGTCGGTGAGGGGTTTGCACAAGGCTTGCTGACTGGCGCATTTCGATAACTAATCTAGCCCCCATCTTTCTGTCACAGCTGATGCATATATAGAGAAGGGCCTAGTTATTGAAATGATCCCGTTAACCAGCCCTGTGCAAGTCACTGGCCCTGGGAAAGGGGAGGAAGATCTATATCACATGACCCAATGTTGGAAGCAGGCTGGAAGTGGAGATGTCCACACCAATGGACGTGAACTTTATTCAGGTAAGTACATTTCTTTGTGTGTAAACCTGCTAGGACACGTTGGGATAATAGAGAGGTCCTCTTTTTATGATCATCAAGGGCTAAGATTCACGATCAAGCCCCAGAATCAACATGAACTGCAGCTCAATGTTGTCCCTTTATTTCACCAGATGGATGGTATACATTAAGAATATTTGAAAGCAATATCCCAATTAGTACTTTGCAAACTGTTAGGTTTTCCTTTAGGAGCCTTTGAAAAGTAGTGGCTACCATATGTTGATACAGCTATGAGGGGCTGACAGTGCAAATGCTCTAGATGCCTAGGGAGTGTCAACACGCTACTCTGCTTTAGCCAATATGTGTAGATACAGAGCTAGGATAGTTAGCCAAATCTTTGTCCACAATGAAGCCATGCAAATGCATGATGGAATAGTTCTCCACAGCAGCACCTATTAGAATGGTAGCTACCCTATCAGACAATGTTCAACCTTTTAACCTGACTAGCAATAGAAGCGAAACCAGAATTTCCATGTACAGTTGTACATACAGCTGTTTCAGGGTTATTGCTCTTCATCAGTGCACAGTAGGATTCTGATTGGCTAGATGAGAGACCATCAACATGAATCCAGGAGAGGGGGTAATGTTTCTCCTTGTAGAGAGTATCACAAGAGTGTAGGGAGTCTTAGATAGGCCATGCAATGCTCCCTGGGAAAAAAATCATGCAAATGAGTAATGGAATAATCACTTATTTTCTTGACTTTGTCCCAGGGACTACTGCATGGCCTGTATAAGATTCCCTACACTCTGTGATGCTGTCTACAAGGGGTAATATCCCAGGCTCACCAGTGAAGGAAAGCTTAGCTATCCCTCTAGTAATAAGTACTGCTCATTGCCAGGTAGCTTGGTGGTGAAAGGGGTTATGCCAAGTTAAAAAATTATCCCCTATCCACAGGATTGGTGGGGGTCTGACTGCTGGGATCCCTATCGATCCCGAGAATGGGGTCCAATCAGTCCCTAAGTGAATGGAGCAATGGCTGTGCAAGGACTATTCACTTTAATGACAGTGCCTGAGATTATTTGGTTCTCCACTCCATTCAATTGGGGACCAACTGGACCCTGTTCTCAGGATTGCTGGGGGTCTTAGACCCCCATCAATCCTAGGGCTAATGAATAACTTTATAACTTGGCACAACACCTTCTAGCACTGTTTTCATAACAGTGTAGAGATCCAGGATATGAATGCAACCAAGGCCAACACCAGCATGGGGTTTGTATGTTCTCTGTGCTGGCATGGGTTTCTTCCCACTTTTAAAAAAATAGATGGATAGGTCAGGTGGTCTCATATGTAATTGGCCCCAGTGTGTGTGAGATGGGGAAATTAGACTGCGGGCCCAACTGGGGACAAGGACTGATGACAATCTATGTACGGTGCTACTACGATGGGAGGTCTGCTGTTCTGACTGCTGGGATTCCCATTGATTGAGAACATGGGTCCGGTCAGTCCCTGAGTGAACGCAGTGGAGGTTGCACAGATGTGTCGATTCTCTTTTCACCTAAGGCTGAATGCACACAGCTGGGTCGGATTCCGCATATGGGATCCCGCAGTGGAATCCGAGCCTGTGCCCGGCCGGTGACCACTGCAAACATGTCTGGATTCTTCATAATCTGTATTGCATATGTGCCGGCCGGCACGCAGGCGCATATGCGCAGTACAGATTATGCCACACTGTCGCTAGGCTATGACGCCGATTCCGCTACCTTTCCGCAATGATAATTGCAGAAGGGCCACATATCGGACTGCTTCCATTGTCTTCAATGGAAGCCATCCGTGTGGAATCCTCGCTGAAATAGAACATGCTGCGATTTTCCCTCCGCGAACGGAAAATCGCAACTGATTTTTCACTCGTGGACATGGAAAAGCTATTTTCAATAGCATATTTATGGGCAGTATTTGCTGTGAAATCCGGAGGTGGACCCCCGCTTCGGATTCCACAATGCAAATACGCCCATGTGCATTGGGCCTAAATGACAGCATCAGACATTGCTGAAGCACTTCAACTCGGTAATCTTCGGCACTGTATTTGTAGTGAATGGAGAAGAACCTGCAGGGCTCCAATGATCATAAAGTTATCCCCTATCCTGTGAACAATGGATAACTTTAGAACATGGTACTCCTTTGAGCATTCACCCTCATTTAACAAGTGGTGATCTGAGAACTTTTTGAGGTCCATTGCATTTATGACCAGCTCTATCCCTGAAGGTGACAAGGGAATACAACTCTTCTCTTTGGTCCTACCATTCTGCAATAGACCATGTCATCAGTACTAGAGTAGAGTCTCACAAATCACATTCCCCATAAGCCTAGCGAAAAGGACGGCGTCAAACGAGGAACATGAATTTATGAAGAATCTATAATGTGTGGGCTTAACATCAAAGAGATATATTTTACAGTATAGTTGACAATCCGTTCTCATGGCCAGATTTCTAGAGGCCGGTTAACGTTTCTACTTGGAGTTAAACTTGTGGTTTAGGGATTTAGATTCTTGTTCAGTCATGGTTCCCACGCGTGAAAGAATGAGACCAGTGTAATTTCCGGATGTATGTTAATCTTTGCACGGTTGTCATGTTCAACAACGTATGAATGCCTGGAATGCTACTTACCGTCCTACAGACATATCCCTATTACTAAGTGTTACAAGGGTCTGTCTGCAACATTACACCTTTGTTCTAGAGATTTCCCATCAAATGAGACAGCTGAGGACTCTGACAACTTTAGGCCACAGTTTCATTTTTGAATTAACTTTATTTTGGTGATTCCATTGTAAGAATTCTAGTAAAATTCTGATTATCTAGCTGTACAGAGTTTATGACTATTCTGGTCCCTGATGACACATGGTAGCACGTTGGATGTCCTTTGACGTTCAGGACTGCAACCATTCATCTTGGTGTTCATCTGCAGGTAAGAAAGGACGCAGGCTATATCTCCACATCATTTCTCCATCTTCACCAGCCTGAACTGTTGACAGGAAGGGTTTATTGATTTATGCTACTTTTGCCAAATTCTGATTTCCTATCAGCATGGTGCAACAAAAATCTGAATTCTGCTGACCAGGCGATAGTTTTCCACTGCTCAGTGGTACAATTTTTATGCTTTTGCCCACTGGAATGATGCCTGTGTTTCTTACACAGCTGTAAGAGGGGTAATTAGCACACTGCTACCCCTCTTACTGAAGCAGCTCAGTCGTGCTGATAAGTGGCCGCTGAGAGGAGAAGCATGGCTCTCAACCCCAATCCATATAAAAAGCTGTACGTAGCGGTTTTGGGCACAAGGATGGAGCCTCAGGTGAAATTGCCGCAGGTCCAGAGAGTAGTCAAGGATGAGACAGAAGTCAGAAACGGGTGGGGGGTCTGTTGGCAGCACAAATGGATGAGGTAGGTAGCGTAGTCAGAGAGGAAGCCAGAAGTCAGTATCAGTTGTCTTGCAGAAATAGCAGAGGAGCAGGCAACATGGAGCTTGATAAAACAGTGCTGTGAAGCAGATCAATCACATGCTGGTGCAGTGGCAGGATCAGGCTTTCATAATGAGCCTAATCAGGGACAGAGGCGGGATCAGGTCCAGGAGCCAGGAATTAAATAAGCGGGATCACGGAATAATGTTAGTAGTGCAAGGGCACAGTGCAGACAGGGCCGGCAGGAGCTTGCTAGCTGCAGAGCAGAAAGATTATTGTGTCCTGGGGAACAGAAAACCAGACTGTAACTGACCCAAGGACTGAAAGTGAAAGAGATTAGTAGTGATTCTCTAGGCAACATTGTGGGATCCCTGGGGTCGGTATAAACTGCAGCCCCGATGCAACAAACTGTAAGTGAGATCGGCGTCATCATGAACAGTAGGTGTGCACACTGGTAGGGACACATGCAGTAAGTCAACAGGCCTGTTGCAGAAAACAAGATGTTTCACCGAGGAAATAAAACTGCATAGCAAATCTTTCTGGCTCCAGCTTCCATTATAGACTGAGATATTTTCACCAGAGGCAGGATGCAAGCCTTAAAGAACAGAGACATTGCAAGTGGGGTTGGTATGAGTGTTGGAGGAGGAGGATATTACTATATATTAGTCAATAGCATGTTCTTAATTTAAGGTATGGCTTCAATTGCATAACCCTTATCATTACATTGTTTTCTTTCATTTTTATTTCTGTGTTCTTCAATCAATATGGTGCATCTTGGTTTCTCCATCTGCTGCATTGTATGCCGAATCCTGCATTGCTATACCTCCTCCTGCGACACAGCAATGGCACCAGAACTGGTCATCTGCTGTTATATCCCATTCCTGCTAAGGAATAATGAGTTATGCATTTGGACAGGTTAGTTGGAACACCAGGCTTGAATTTGTCCGCAGTTTGCTTGACTGTACATCGCCCGTACATAAGAACAATTCTTGACATGTTTCTCTGATCTCTTTCATTGGTGAGTTGTTTAAATCCACAGGATACCTTTCCGCTGGATGTTTTTTCCTCAATCCCATTATTCCCAGTACATTCTCCATACTGTTGCATGAGAAAACTCCACGTCCTGCCTCCTCCCATTACTGGCTGCAGACAAGGGACGGGGAGGGGGTGGGGGTTTAGCTCCACCCCGCCCCCTCCCATTGCAATCAGCCGGAGGGGAGGAGAGAAGAGGGAGGGAGTTTAGCAGTCACACTGCTAAACTCCCTCCCATCTCCCTTCTCCGGCAGCTGTCATTGGCTCCCATAGGAGCCTATGCAGCGGCCGATGTATTCTGGCTCAAAAGATAGTTCCAGGACTAGCTTTTCGGCCTGGCGCTATTTAGGCTGGACAGGCACTTATACGTATACAAATACTCCCCTACGTGTGAACAGGTTCCGTTCCAGGAATCTGTTTGCAAGTACATTTGTTCGTAGGTCCTAGCAAATGCTCGTATGTAGCAGGCTTGCTAGGTGCTCTGCATAGGCAGCCCTAGGGCCCTTCAGAAGGTCTCTGGCTACCTAGCAACTGCACAGTGTCCCGCGATCTGACCGGACAGGCTTCTATCAGGCTTGATAGAAGCCTGTCCGGTGCCTGCACGGTATGATGTAATGCCATAGCATTACATCATACTGTGCAGGACAGATAGTTTGCAACTTGCAAAGTTCGTAACTCGAACGTTCGGAAGTTGGGGACTATCTGCACTGGCCAACAGTGAAAACAGCGGGCCGATATACGCTCGTTAAGGGCGATATCAAGCTGCCTGATGATGACCAGCGTCTACTCTCCCATTCACACATCACATGCAGCTTGGTTAAACATGCCTGTATTTTTTAAGGAAGACGCATGAGCTGCAATAAACTAGGATTAAACTGCAATAAAAAACCTACCGTAGTATTAGGCTGGATTCACGCGGCCGACAAACTCTCGTGACTGAATGAAGTCATATACATAAGTGATGTTTAATCGCTGCATGTCCTATCTTTTCGCCTTCCTCAGAACGCATCACCCCTTACTTTCAATGGGACAGTAAAACGCAGCGAGCAAGTGCGATGTGAGGTTTCCCACTGAAAACAATAGGAAGTACTTGCCGCGCCAGAGAATCGCTACTTTACTGAAGTGATGGAAGGGGTTTTTGATAGAAGAAAAGCCCTGCATCGCCTTTTGGGGAGCAGGAAAGAGGAACCCTTGGCCAAACGGCTTCTTAGGACAAAACCGAACAGCGCCAAATGGACCCCATTGATTATAATGGGGTCTGCTGGGTTTCCGACAGCTGCCCAGCTTTTAGCCAGAAGAAAAAGTGCCGCATACAACACTTTTTTTCATCAACTATCTTCTGCCGTCTCTGTAGCAGAACCTCCATGCCGTTGTGAAATTAGCCAGGGTCACGCAGCCGTAAGCGGAATCCGCTTGTAGAGGCCTGCAGCGGATTACAGCTGTGAGTCCGGTCGTGATCCTGCGAACGGACGCAACATGGTACTTACGCATACTCACGCAGAAGGTCATGTGCAATACAGTTTTTTTTTGGTTTATATTTTTCGCGCCGTCACTTAGCGATGACATGGAAACCCACGTGTTTGGGCTGCGGGTATGTCCGTGACCGGAGAGAGCAATGGGCTCTTTGTTGCGGATATCCGCGGTAAAATAAAACATGCTGCGTTTTATTTTACACAACTCCGACATGGTAATGTGATCGGAACTCGATGCATTTGGTTGATCCGCGTATTACCGCAGATCATACGCTATTGAAATCTGCAATTCAAATCCGCCCATGTGAGACCGGCCTAAGGCCGCCTGCAGATGGGCAGAAATTCCGCGGCAGAATTTCCCGCGGGATTTCCGCCGCTGGAAGCCTGCATAGGATTGCATTAACAAACGCAATCCTATGCAGATGGCCGCGGTTTGACCGCGCGAACTGTCGCGCGGCAAACAAACCGCAGCATGTTCTATTTGCAAGCCCCGCACAGAAACGTCACTCACCCGCCGCCGGCTCCGGTCTGCACATGCACCCAGCAGCGGGCACATGAAAGATCCGGGGCTGTGGGGCATGGGCGAGTATGCGCTGCTCTCTGCAGACACTCGGGTCGGGTCCCGCGGCGAAGATTCTCGCCGTGGGACCTGACTCGAGCGCCTGCAGGGACCAGCGTGTACTCGCCTGCGGCTCCGGCTGTTTGATGTTCCAGCTTGCCGGGCAGCCGGCGCATGCGCAGACCGGAGCCGGCGGCGGGTGAGTGACGTTTCTGTGCGGGGCTCGCAAATAGAACATGCCACGGTTTGTTAACACAATCCTATGCAGGCTTGCAGTGGTGGAAATCCCGCCGCGGAATTTCCGCTCGTGTGCAGGCGGCCTAAGAGAAATATATTTATGTTATTTGTTTTGTTAATTTATTTAAAAGCATAAATAGCTAGAAAACATGGAATCCCGTCATACTGCCCCTGCCATAGACTCGCGTGTAACTAAGAATTCTCCATGTAAGAATCCATATAATGAAATACACAGATGGTGGTTATATGTGTATGTGGCAGAGACGCTGACAATGTGCACTCGGTATGCATAATGTAGTCACTTACTCAGCTGCAGACAGCCTGCCGAGGTCAGAGACCGTGGCTGCCACCTAGTGTTTGCATCTGAGCTATACATGGTAGTGGTCATGCTTTCACCTACTCCAAAAAACCACTGGAATTGCAGCAACTGTTTGGCTGGGTTCACAACTGCATCGGTAATTCTGCTTTATTGTTCTTTCGTTGGAATAGCAACACTATATAACGGCAACTTTGTCCCACGATCGACTGATGGGCGGCGATGACTATAATGGAGGGTGGGTTTACACGGAAAGGATAGAACAGTATGCTCGGCTATTATGTCCTGGACTTTTTACGGAATCCGCGATGGAGCCTCCATTATGTAGATGTGAATAGAGCCTTACCTGTATAGACAATGTAGCCGTCGGTTCACCGCTGGTGTCTACCAACAGCCGAAGCCCCCAGACTAGGATTGAGTTATGTTAGTATTGTAGGGTAATTTCACATCTGCACTCGGGGTTCCGCTTTCCTTCTCTGTTCGGGGAGCAGAAAAGGGGGAATCCCCGCGGCCAAACGGGTCCGTCTCTGGCCAGACCCAAACAGTGCTGACTATAATGGGGTCCATTCAGTTTCCATCTAGCGGTCTGGCATTTGCATGCAGTGCTTTTTCTTCTGGTATTTTGAGCCAGATTTGCGGCGGGCCCCCGCCTGGAGGTTCCAATGCAGATGTGGAACCGCGCTTATTATGACAGTATTACAGCAGTCATATAGGGCTGGATTCAGAGTTTTTTTTCCTTTTCAACGAAAACCAAAAGTGGAGCTGAAAAGTTTACAAAAAAGTCTGATAGATCTCTTCTCTTATGCATCTACTCAAAAAACTGTACCTGCGATTCGAGCTCTTTTACACGCAACCATGATCGTTCAGTTTTTGCTACATCATGTGAATCTGAACGATAATCATTCAATGTAACAACTGCCAGCAACTAAACGACGAATGATAATTCTTTTGCTTATCATTTGTTATTCAGTTTCTGCAGGCATAAAAAAAAAATAAATCACACAATGATCCGACCCTGTAAACAGGCAGACGCTCATCTATGTAAGACTGCCTGTTTACTATGAATGGAGGCAGGAGGCCAGAAACGATCACTGGTGCGCTTCACCTCCATTCATTATGGCTCCTGTGTGAAAGCACAGAAGGGATAATCTTTGGGATGACTGTTGGGCACTTAAGCACCCGACAGTTGTCCTGTGTAAAAAGACCCTAACTCACTAGTGGTCATCATGTGCTCCACGTAGAGATGAACGAATACTCCCTACCAGGCGCGAACCACGTAGAGGAGATGCATAGTACTGGGTGGTCACTACCCTCTCATTCACCCGGCTAGTTAAAGGGCCACTCTGGCTAAAACACATTTTTTCATGCCTCCTCCTGCAACACCCCAGAGGGGTGACCCTGGGCACCAGGCTAACGTGGAGAGCTGGGAGGGTTAAGTGCTGATGTGTCACCGTGGCACATACCATGCTTTGGTCCCATATTGATGACACGCTGCCAATGCCAGTATAGATTGCCAGCCAAGCTTCGACACTCCTTTGGGCTGGGAGTGCCAGTAAAGGGGATGAGGGGGGGTTGTAGTAGATAACACTCATGACGCCACCGTTCCCACACACCGTTGGAATCAATGCAGCGGAGTAAATAACACGGAGACTTGTGTATAGTAACTCGGGTCCTTAGGAACGGTTAAGGCCTGGTATAACCTTTACTTGAAATAATTTGTATGACAGGTAATTACAAGCACAATTCACTTGTAGTGGTTACAGGCTATAGCTCAGAGGTAGGGAGGATACACAGGAACAATATGTCCCTACAGTTCACGTTATCTGTATGTCACCGGTCCTGAATTGGGAGCACTCCGGAGGAGAAAAGGGGGTAGGAGTCGCGCCGCATAAACTCTAGTAAGAACACTTATTCATAAGAAGGCTTAACCAATAAAGTACCTCTGTGCGGTGATCCTAATGGCGGATGGACACACAGGAAAACGCCTGTAGTGTGGCGTGAACGGGTACCTGTTTTTAGGAAGTCTTTCTATTGCTGGGGCTCACTCCTAATACATTCACTCTCCAGTCGCTACGGGCAGTCGCTCTTCTTCCTCCATCTTTACTGACATGGAAGCTAAAGGTGCTTCCATGCAGCTCTGTGTTAGCACATTCAGGTAGACAAGATGAATCTCTAACCACCCTTTACCACTCTCAAACACTCTCATTTATACCTTCACTTCAACCACCTGACACAAGAGAATAGATACATTCAGCAGACATAGCTAACAGGCAATGATTATTTTATGAACATTAACCCTTCAGATGCTGCAGCTGTGCAACACACATACAGAAAATGACATGACAGCTTTGCACAGTGCATCCACATGAGACAATACATGTATGACATTTATGAAGGGGACCAGAATATTGTTCTGGACACTACACTCTCCTCACCTGACTGCCTGTCACACTCTTCACGTCTACTCTGTGTATTCCAGCTTCCTCCCTGCAGTGCAGCCTCCTGTCTGATACTTATCAGCCACCATCTTGGATTTTTACTTTCAGTTTCATGTCTATCCCATGATGCATCAGCACAGCATTAACTGAGGCTATACCATTTTTGCCTGCTGGGGAGACAGTTTAATTATCATTACCCTGTATATTCATCTAAATAAGCTATGGGCCGTAAGTATACAGTCAGGAGCTCATGACGCTTTTCAGTGCCCCAAGTGCCATAGACGTGTATAGGAGAGTGGAATCAGATTTCCATGCGCCACCGAGACTTCATAGGGAGTTATTACTGGACCTCGGGAGTGGGTTAAAAAAAAAACAAAAAAAAACCAGTATATATGGTGGAATTGCTATTTTATTTTTCTTCTTCCGATTTTAATCTCCTTAGAACTTTGTAAAAGTTTCTCAGTACGTTAAATAGTACCATTGAAAAATACAACTTGTCCTGCAAACAACAAGCCCTCAGACAGCTGCCATAGAAAAATAAAAGTTACGACTTTTATCCCATGTATCAGGAAAGTCCTGTTTCCCCAGTGTATACAGACAGTGTCAATATACACTGACACAGAGGTCACAGAGGTCAGACTGGTGAACATCAACCCTAGATGAGAAGGATCTTACCGGGTCCAGCTTGGTGATGTAAAGGAGACTCTATCCACAGGATGAAGCAGTGACCTATCCTCCAGCCACTTCACTTGTCAATTTACAAGAACTCCTCAGAATGGTTTGAATGACGGTCATTCGCTCTCCTCGCCTCCAGGTCTTCCCAACCTAGATGTTAGAAAGAAAGCATGACGTCTGATGTTCTTATACACACCCCACCTCTTCTCTGGATTCTTACGCAGCGGTCTTTCCAGAAGATGCTTTATATTTGCATCCAGCCAATATGGAAATTTTGGCTCCTATCTGGTGATGGACTTGAAGACTTTTCTCCTGATGGGGCCTTTCCAAGAAGCACCTTTTGGGCCGTGTAGTGGAAAGTTCCCGTCACTCTGTTGATCTTGTTGGATGAGGAGATGCCATCTTGTGCCAGCTCCTGGTCAATAAGGCGGATGTGTCCAGCTCTGTCTAGCATGATGTTTTTTGGCTTTATATCTCTGCAATGAAAAAAGAAAAGAGAATGTCAAATCAATGCAATGCAGAAGGGAAATGTGGAATTTCTGCTTACCGGTGGGCAATGTTACGTCTAGGCTGGAACTGGAGGCCTCATGCAATCTCCGCTGTGTAGAATCTGATGAAGAGAAGAGTGTAATACGAATGACATGAAATCCTTCTCTAACAGTTTCCTAACATCATGTTATCATCAAAGAGTATTTAACAAAGACCCCAAGTGGGTCGAAACGTTGGTCTTTTTTCACTATGTTACGGAGGAACAAACTCAGATTTTTTTACTGCACCATCTGACTGCTTCCCTCATTTTTACATTTTGATCATGAAAGTGTCTGTCACCACCGGCAGAGAAGAACCGCTGTTTATGGCAGCCTGTATTCCGTCCATTTTCTATATCTGACCTATCATGTCACTCTCAGTATTTTCCATTCCCTGATTGGTCATTTACTCACCTCCCATTGCTGATGTCCAAGCAGCCGAACATCCTGATGCTTGTCGCCAGGCTTCCTCCGGACAGATACTCTGTATCTTCATTTATAATGAATATTTGATTGTTTTACAGAATTATTTGTGGGTATTTAATATTTGGTTTTGGGAAAAACTTTGCATGGAATACTGTAAGGTTGGCTTCACATCTGCGTCAGGCTTTCCGGTTTCTTGCTCCGTTCGGGTAGCAGGAAAGTTGAACCCCATGGCCGAATGACTCAGTTTTTCTGCTCCTTTCAATAAGTGTTCATCATCTAGATACAAGATGTGTATTTCCATAGGTTACAATGGGCAGCGCCCTCGCCAGTGCAGATCTGGGTGTACCGGGCAGAGATGCTTCTATGGACGTTACAGGGGGATTCATCCATTGATGGATTATTCTGAAGTGTAAAATGTTAGAAAGGGGTCATTTAGAAATGCTAGGAGGGTCTTAAAAATAAGCAGTCATGGGGGAGTCATTATTGAGGGCTGTAAATTGGCGCAGTAATGTGTATACTGTATTATATGTTCTTTGAAGCACTAATATTTGTTATTTAGACATGTTTGTGGGCGCCCAGTGGGAAGTGGAGGGGATGAGAGGTTGTGTACAACATATAGCCAGGCTTATAGTTGGGTTTTTCAGGGCTGCTTTGACCAAACTGTGCAGCTGCGGCGACTCACTGGTATCCGCGCTCCCTGGTATCGGCACCAATATCTGTATTCGTGGCCTCATGGCGTGGTAAACTTGAAGGCTACAATAAAGTAGAGAGACACCGCACTCTATAGTAGGTGACAGGCACCTGTGCCCTGGGCAGGCAGTATAGTGATGGCATGGCGCAGCCCGCATTGGGCCTCCGAGACATCTGCAACACCAACTTCTGCAGTGTACTGACTTAATTGCATTGGTCTGCCTGCATGAGTGTGTAGTGACACGAAATAGTAATTCCAAGTCTCCTTGTCAGGTCAGTAATAGTACAGGCTGGAAGAGATCAAATGTAAGAACAAAGCCAACACTTCTCGGGATGCCAGAAATCATTAAGACCATTTCCATCCTGAGACTAGTGGTGCTACACTGCTGTCCACAGGCGCTCAGTGCAGACAGTCAGTATCCAGAAACCTTCACAGGATGAAGAATCCATGGCGCTCACCATGCGGAATCGCAGCAGTCTGGATTTTCAGTGTGTTATAGAAGGTAAAAGTGCAGAAAACACACATGAATCGGCCAATGGGTATTTCCTCTTCTGATACTTTCTCAAGGCCGGAAGAGGCCTCGTTTTATTTCTATTTTTTTCCTTACTTTTATTTCCCACCACTTATGCTACAGATACATAGAGATTACAATAGGAACTTCATTTCTTCATCCCATCTTTATCAGGGCTCAGTCACACAAGCGGCGATCTGTGCGTATTTCTGCACAGAAAAACACCTGCACTGCAGGTGCAGACGAAAATCCGCACCTGCCAGAGAAAGAACATATGGCTGGCAATGGGCCTGGTCATACTGACTTTCGTCCGCACGCAGTGCGGGTGTTTTTCCGTGTGGAAATACACGCGGATCACCGCTCGTGTGACTGAGCCCTCAGCAAGGGGGTTGAAACAGGCTGAACTAGATGAACATTGTCTTCATTCAGCTTAACCTACTATGTTACTATGTTTTACCATGGTTTTGTGGTAGTTGCGGTAAAAAATAAATATGCCCATAAAAGCAGGCATCTCCCTGAGTCGCAGGTCTGAGAGGAATGCTGCTTGTGCCTGTGTAGTGGCCCAGCGTTAACGGGGCCCCTCCATAATGTTAAATGTTTGTCTCGTGCTAATTGTATTGTCAGTGTCTTAAATGTTGTATGCATTTGATGTGTATTGCACCTCTGCAGCACTGAATGGGTTACCGTCTAGGTTATGTCTGAGAAATGTATCTTGTTGTATGTCATGTGACTATGTTTTTGTTTTATGTGAGTTGGTGAGTGGAGGAGTCAGACGTCTGGTAAGAGGAGAGGGAGTGTGTAGTTCTGCAAGTGAGTGAGCCACACAGATACTATCTGGTCTGTGTGGTCCTGAATGAAGGAGGCGAAGCAATGGCTTACGCTGCCCAGGATGTGCCAGAGCCACTACTCGCACTGAGAGTGAGAGGGAAGGAAAAGGACACCAGAAGAGTGAGAGTTGACCAGTAAAAAGTTGGAAAAAAAAGAGAGAGAGTGGGTGGGAGCGGGATCATACAGATAACTAGGACTGTGGATTATCTGGATTACCCTGAGAAGTCCTCCCTGTCCCACCAGCTTTTGAGAGTGTCAGTTGTGCTGACCTGTTACTGTTATTTGTTGGAACTTTGTTAAAGTAAATTGACATTACCGACCGTTTGTCCAGAAAGTTATCCCTGTGCATGGACTACTTTATTCTCACTTCAATATTCACCGCAGAGGATGGAACGGTGGCGTTACGAGTGACAACGGACTTTAAGATAACCATTAGTTACCCTTTCCCTGTGACCTCCCCCAGTAACTGTGTCGGGTCCCTGGCTAACCTCAGAGGAGGAGGTGGTAGAGCCACCATCACCGAAACCTTTATCTACC
Source organism: Eleutherodactylus coqui (assembly GCF_035609145.1). NCBI lineage: Eukaryota > Metazoa > Chordata > Amphibia > Anura > Eleutherodactylidae > Eleutherodactylus > Eleutherodactylus coqui. Next base: position 56,106,592 of record NC_089849.1, read on the forward strand.
CCACCACCCCCTTGGCTGATGGCCCACTCCTCGGATGCTGCACCTGTATGCCTGGGAACGGCTGTGACTCTTCATACACATCAGTCTTTGTGCCGTGCCACCCTGACTCATGGCATGTTGGAAAAACTTCTTAATTGTTGATATTCAAAAACTGTATAAGGGTCTCAAGTAGAAGCTGAAATGCGGTCATTGTGCATCCAAACTTCTGAATCAGAGCAGCTTGCCAAATTGGTAACTGTTAATTATCAATGTTATATTATTACTGCACACTGTTACTTCCTTCCACATATGGCTTACTAGGATCTATGAGCCTGATCATGGGCATCAGTCACATTACAGGGTGTCCCACAATTACATGGTGTTCTTTTGATTCCCTCTCAGAATGTCCACCTAATGGGTGGAATTTATCACCAACCATACACAAGGATTGTGAAGGAAATAGGTCACAAGTTTTGATGCACTTTTTTCAGGGGTGCTGCTAAAACCTAAAAGATTAGAGGCACAAGCCTGAGGGCCCAAATAATGCTGTCACGCCATAACCACTATTACCCCATAGTGACTGATGAATATTACCATACTGCTACTGAATAAAACCGACTACAGAAAGACCAATACTACCAGTGCTGCTATACAAAGCCTGAATAATACCGCCACACCTTGACCACTACAGTGACTGAATATGTACAAAATGCGGAGAATAGAACCCATTGATTTCAGCGGATTCAGTCTCACTTCTTTTCAACTGTTTTCGCAGGCGCAAAAAAATAAAAAAATTGGACCTACTGTATTTTGTGCATATATACATACCAAAGAGCCCCGTAGGGGTCTATGGGAGATGCGCTTCTGCCCACGCAGGTATGCGTTAAACGCTGGGCATACCTGCAATCACCGGCACTGCGTCAGGCTAATTAGCCATTTAAATCAGGGTGGGCATAAACGAGCAGTGCCTGCGCAAATATGCTCAGTGTTTGCACAGGCAAAATGCACTCTCGCAAAATGTGCAAAAAATTGGGTAGGAGCGTGCGGATTGCGACATACGCTTGTCTGTCGAAGTCCTAAGGCTTGTGTCACACACTCATAGGCGTATTTGTACACGCATGAGCGCAGTTTTCTTGTGGAACATGCGCAAGGCATGTGTGCAACTAAAAAAAAACTGCAACAATTGAAATGGCTATTAGTCTAATGAGTTCCAGATGTCTTCTTTTTCTTGTGCGCAGTGTTTTGCGCATTTCCTAGTGTATTTTGCGTACATTAACACATCTCTATTGACTTCTATGGGGACTTTTGGTGTGCAGAAAAATAGAGCGTGCTGTGGGCCTGACCAAAATGCGCAGGAAAAATACACACGTGAATGAACCCATTGATCTCTGCGTATTGAAATACGTCAATGTCATACCGACCTTACAAAGTAATCAAGTTCAACTGCTATAACTGGGTGTGAAGAGACTTGTGCCCGGGCAGCGCCAACTGTCATATAGGCAGGTAGGTGACTGGATTTCTCAGGGAAGATGGCACCCGGTGTGCAACCAGAATTATTCCCCTCCCTGATGCAGTCCTTTATGTATATCCAAAGTTTTATGGCGGTCCCTTCGCAGTTGCCACTGCCAGTCCTCCGCCACTTTCCTCTTGGTGACACTCTGCATCCTTCCTGCATGACTCCATTTCTTTTGCATCCCAACAACATCCATGAAATCAGCTCTACAATATGATCTAGACATATAGCATGCATGGTAGAGCAGAGGCCTCCGCTGTCTGGAATATTAGGAAGTCTGCAAGTATTTGGCCACTGAGTGGCGCTGTTCTTCTGTTATCAATGTCTTTGCTCTTGCACAGTCTCCCGATGCAGGTAGTGAGACATCTGCCCCTCCTCAACCCACCATTATCCAATGCAGAGTTTTGTAAGGGTTTATATATCTAAAACATATATACCTTCCCTTGCCTCTAGGCAAAAGGTTTGTAACTGGATGAGACATCCATCTTTCTGATGGCTGGGAGTGCTTTTTCCTGTTCCGAAGATCGGAGACCCCCGTATGTATAAGAACCTGGAAATAAAGCTTGGATTTATATTTCCCATTGGTTTGGACCCCAGCAATCAGACACTTCTCAAAAAGTTCAAAACTTGACACAACCCCAATAAGTGGTTCATAGCAGCAACATTTTTTTTTCCACGCATGCAAAATGCTCATGCAAAATCTATAAATGAGAATGAACCCATTGAAATTAGTGGGTTCTATTCTCTGCGTATTGCTTGCGTATATTTTGTGCGCAAACATGCTTATCTGAGTCTGCCCTAAAGGACCTTTAGCACGGGCGGAATTCTATAGATAGGACACACTGCAGGACGCAGAGCTGTGGAATTCAGCATCAAAATCTGCAGGTAGCCTATAGATTTGGGTACAGAATTTTGAACATGTTGCAGGGGGTCTTACGGGCTAATTTCTCTCATGTGAAGGGTCCTGTATGAATTAGATTGCTGTCCATATGACAGACATGTTGCCCAATTAGATGATAGATCAGACCCGCTGATATACATATAATGTGTATGGCCACCCTAAAAACAGACCACTGCTGGACAGTAGTCTGTTGACTGCCACACAGTGTCCTGGGCCTCAACCTGCATGATACATTAATGGGCATGGTCAGCTACAAGCAACCCATGTATTCCAAGTGAATGTAGGCTAGGGGCAACCACTCCCCCCCCCCCTCCACCTTAGGTCCGCTTAGCCAGATTAACTTTTTGATTAGAGATAAGCGAGTATACTCGCTAAGGGCAATTACTCGATCGAGCATTGTCCTTAGCGAGTATCTCCCCGCTTGGGAGAAAAGTTTCGGCTGCCGGCGGGGGTGACAGGTGAGTTGCTGCAGTGCGCAGGTGGGAGCGGGGGAAGGGGGGGGGGAGAGTGGGAGAGAAAGATCTCCCCTCCGTTCCTCTCCCCCGCAGCTCCCCACCCAGCGCCGGCAGCCGAATCTTTGCTCCCGAGTGGGCAGGTACTTGCTAAGGGCAATGCTCGATCGAGCAATTGCCCTTAGCGAGGATACTCGCTCATCATTATTTTTGATCCGTCCAGCAGAGTCTTGTGGAGCTACATGATTCTTTCTCCTTTGGATCTCTGCCCTCCCATCTGATCTTCTGAGGCCTCGCTATCAGCCCATCAACACCCCCAAGACAATTACTTAGTTCTGAAACTGTATTTATGCTATGAGCTTGGTTCTGGTGCTGTATTTATTCAATGAGCTGTTCTAGTGTGGTACTATCATAGTATCATGCATAGTAACATAGTATGTTAGGCTGAATGAAGACAATGTCCATCCAGTTCAGCCTATTTCCACTCTCTAGTTCAGGGGTCCCCAACTCCAGTCCTCAGGGACCACCAACAGGTCATGTTTTAAGGATATCCTATGGTAAGAACATCTGTGGCAATGTCTGGGCCACTGATCATAATTACATCACCTGTGCAATAATGAGGAAATCCTGAAAACATGACCTGTTGGCGGGCCCTGAGGACTGGAGTTGGAAAACACTGCTCTAGTTCATCCAGAGGAAGGCAAAAACTCCAAGAAGCAGGAGCCAATTAGCCCATTTGGGGGAAAATTCCTTCCAGACTCCATATGGCAATCAGAATAATACCTGGATCAACCTTGATAGTTCCTACCTGACTGTAAGACCCGGACTACAATCCCGCTGGTCACCTAATGTCTATATCCTTCCGCTCTAGAAAGACATTAAGTCCACTCTAAAACTCCTCACTGGTGGTGCAGGAATGGAGAATGGTTGGTAATATAAGTATACTGGAAAACTGTGTCCTTATCTGTAGGTGAGAATAAGCTATATTAGACACTACTTAGAATTCCTCATATTTTCCCTGTCTCACCCACCAAACCTATCAATCACAGTCAAAAACTCTACACTTTCCCCAGTCTAGCAAGCCCTTGTGGCTTCACGAGTGATAGTCAGAGACTCCGACTGAGGGTCCAGGTCCGTGGTGGCGAACCTATGGCACGTGTGCCGATGGCTGCTCACCATGATAGATTACCGGCCAGTAATCACACAACAGCACAACCAGCAGTGCTGATCCCGGGTACACACTCTGCTGTCAGTATGTGCACCCGGGATCCTCCTACCCTGACCTCCCCTCCTTAGTTCCGCAGGAGAAGAGAAGGGAGAAGTTCCAGGCTCACACACTACCATCGGTGTGCAACGGGGATCAGAGCTGAGAAGAAGTGGCGCTGACTACAAAGAGGAGGTAAGTATAGGAGTTTGGGGAAGGTATTACTACTGGGGCTACTGTGGGGTTAATATTACTATGGGCATTAATATTATTACTGGGGCTACTGTGGGGTTAATATTACTGAGAGGGTTAATATTACTACTGAGGCTACTGTGGAGTTGATATTACTACTGGGGCTATTGTGAGGTTAATATTATTGAGGAGGTTATTATTACTGGGGCTACTGTGAGGTTAATATTACTATGGGCATTAATATTATTACTGGAGCTACTGTGGGGTTAATATTACTGAGAGGGTTAATATTACTACTGAGGCTACTGTGGAGTTGATATTACTACTGGGGCTATTGTGAGGTTAATATTATTGAGGAGGTTATTATTACTGGGGCTACTGTGGGGTTAATATTACTAAGGCTTCTTTCACATGAGCAGATATCGGCCGGCTGTGAAAACGCTACGTTGGGGGTAAAAAAAAAGGTCAAAGGTGCAAACCTTTGTGCACCAGTTCTTATGGCCTGGTGAGGCCGGCGCAAATGCGCCGACCTCACAAGGCCATCCCCCGTTTCCCCTTACCTTCCCCATGCAGGCTCACCTCTCTTCCTCTCGGCTCGTTCTGTACAATGGGAGAGGGCGGGATGGGGCGGAGCTAAGCACCATTCCGCCCGCCTCCTCCCATTGATGGCTATGGACAAGGGGTGGGGGAGAGAACAAACGAGGGAGGAAGAGAGGGAACCTGCACGGGGGAGGGAAAACAGATGGAGGGAGTTTAGCAGCCTCCCACCTCCCTTCTCCGGCCGCTGTCATTGGCTCCCATATTTCGTCCCAAAACATAGTTCCAGGACTATGTTTTGGGTCCAACGTAAAAACGCCCGGCGCTGTATTGGCCAGCCAGATGTTTTTACGTCTCACAAATACGCTCATGTGATCTGATGCATTGGAATCCAATGCATCAGATCAAAGCGCATAACGGCCGGCCAATATGCGCTCATGTGAACGAAGCCTGAGAGGGTTAACATTACTACTGAGGCCACTGTGGGGGGGGGTCACTATTACTACTGGAGCTACTGTTGGGGGTCACCATTCCTACTGAGGCCACTGTGGAGGACACTTACTACTGAGGCCACTATTACTACTGGAGCCACTATAGGGGACACTATTACTACTGGGGCCTCCAATATAGGGGTAACTATTACTATACGGGGTGGATTTGCTGTGGAATTCGCAGTAGCTGTAGCAGCAAAGATGTCAGAATTTCATTGTTTTTCAATTTCGATCCACATGAAAAATACAATTCGTTGGGCAAAAAACAAGAGTTGTGGTTAATAAACACAAAGTGCCCCTGGTAACTGAGAAAGTATTCACATACATAGCTGACGGTGATTGTTGGCCCCGTTCCTGCTGTGCGGCCTTTTTATGTAACAAGACAATTTATTGCCATAATAAAGGAATAAATGGAATGTAGTGATGAAAGAAGTCGCTGAACAACCTCCCATACATACTTGTAGTCATGGAGAGACCCCGGGCAGCAGGCGCTCTGGTGCTTAGAGACTTAATGCTACTGCAACAACATTGCTTGCATTATAAAAAAAACCCTTAATAAGGCATCCGAGGAGCGGGCCCACAGCCGAGAAGATAGCGGGGTAGATTGGGCCTTGTCACGGGCTCTACCATCTTCTCCCCTTGGGGTAGTATGGGACCCGACCAAGTTAATGCTGGGGGAGTTTCACAGGGAAGACCGAATCCGCGGTTCACCTTAAAGTCCTATTTGTCACTCATGATGCCACCATTCTGTCTTCTGCTGTGAATCCAGAGGTTGGAAATAAATAGTCCACACACACAGGGATAACTTTCTGAGCAAAGCCGAGAAAGATCAGTAGAGTTCGTTTACTTGAATAAACGGTCAACAATTCACAAACTTTACATCAGCCAGCAGGACACTGGTTCAAACGCAATAGTGGTGTGACAGGGAGGATTCACGGGATGGCAGACGAGTCCACAGTCCCAGTTATCTGTGGGGTTCTTATCACGACGACTTTCCTTTCTTTCCAGCTCTCTACCGGTACACACTCAGTTGATACACTCAGTTCTCCATTTTAATGCCAAGAAGGCCTGGGTGATTTGCTCTCAGGGTAGACATTAGGCCATCCCTCAGCCTCTTCCATCTTGAGGTTCCTCTTAGGACAAAGCACAGTCTCTCTCTCTTCCCAAGACTCTGGCAAAACCAACTCTCTCTGTCCCTCCCTCTTGCAAGAAGAAAACGATTACCCCCTTAGATCTCCCTTGCAAAACACATATATATCACAAGGTCACATGACATACAACAAGATACATTTTTCAGACATAACCCAGACGTTAACCCATTCAGCGCTGCAGAGGTGCAATACACATCAAATGCAAACACATTGAAGACACTGACAATACAAAAGCACAAGGCAAACACATTCACACTTATGGAGGGGTTCCGTTAGCTCTGGGCCACTACAAGGTAACTGCTACGGAATGTCCACAGTGAAAAAGTCTGCTGCAAATTCCGCAGCACTTCTGCATCCAAAACCATCAGTGCAGATTTTGACTCAAAATCAGCTGTTTATCTGCAGCAGATTTCAAAAGATACAGCACTCCTCCTCACCTCCAAAGTCTCCGCGCTGCATCCCGGCACCCGGCTGCCTGAAGTTAGTTAGCTCCACAGGTCAGATGATGGCACTTCCGCATCACCTGACCTGCAGGCGGCCGACTCTTTAATCAGTGCTGATTGTGTAGGGTAACACACCCCTTTAACAGGGAAATGGTAACCAATTGTCAGCTTATTCATACACTGCCAGGAGGAATAACAGAGGAACGGCACAACACTGAATTGTAAGAAAAGATCCAGAATTAGTTTTTATCATGCAAGTATTTAGTAATACAGGCATGTCAGGAGAGGTGACGGCTCCTCTTTATGGTGCGTCCTCTTTAACCCTTAGAAAGAAAAACTATTCAAATGGATGCAAACGCCATTATTGCCTACTTTGACAGTTTTCACAGACTCATCAGTATTCCAGGCAAGGTTCTCCTTCATGTGTCTGTATAGCGAGTCAGTGGACCAAGGTCATTTAACCCTTTCCCAACAGCAGTTCCATATTCATGTGGTTGAAAATAGATTTCCTGCAGACTTTCGTGCCAGTTTTGATGCCCAGGATCACTTTTGTTTAGCTAAATTATATTCAGAGCTTCATATCTACGTATTGTAGGAAATAAGTGGCCCAAAGTTGATTAACCATTTGCAAATACCAATTAGCTAGATAGCTTCTGCCCACCGTAATGCCAGGTTTCTCACAGAGAAGCAATTTGGGCAAGGCTGCATTCAGCCAAGATTCTCGGGCAAAGCTCACATTGGACGGCACACAACACACATCAGTTTGCTGCCTCATACCCACCGGCTGTGACATTTGTATAAGCTTTCAAGGCAGGTGTAAAAAAATTGCAAATCTCTGTGCAAAAATGTGTGACTTTAGCGTTTTGTGCCGGCCTTGCCATTTCTTGAAAAATGGGCGGGGTTTGTCAGGAGGGGGTGTGGCCAGCCCAGAGAGATAGATTTTAATATAAATTAAACCAGAAATGAGTATAAATTATGCCAGAAATATATGCCAGGTCAGATTTCCGTATTGTGCGCGGAGGTGCCGAGATCCACCTAAGAGCTCGCACGGGCGAATGTATATTAGTCCCGTTATGCGGCTGAGCTGGAACTCAATAGACTAATTAGCCATTTCAATTGGTGCATATTTTTTTTAACTGCGCAAAAAAAACCCCCTGTTTTACAGGTGCAAAAAGTACAGTAAAATACGACGATGAGTACGTAAAAAAGCATAGTTACTGCTGAGAAGCGTGCGAATACACATGTCCAATTCTGATCTGTGATACGAACCACAGTAGGACAAGCTGGGATTTTTTTGCGCGGACCATGCGTCTGTATAAGCTAATAGCTATGGGATGGAATTATGCCGCAGGACACAGCCAAACCTGTAGGCCTAAGGCGCCATTCACACGTTTGCGCAGGGAAGGAGTGTTTTTTACGCTCGTGCCTGGCCAAAATTCTGAGCGTATTTGCACAAGCACCACCCATTCACGCGGGCGGGGAATCACCTCTGCCTTGATTTGAAAGGCTAATTAGTCTTACAAGGTGATGTTGATCGCGAGTATGTGCAGTGATTTACGCATATCTGTTTGTACATATATTCCCCCCCCCATAGACTTCTATGGGGTCCTTTCATGCGCAAATGCACTCAAAAATAGAGCATGTTGTGGTTTTTTTCCGTGCAAGCGAAACACGCGCGTGCAAAGAATAATCGTGAGAATGAACACATCAATGGGTTTTATGCGCTGCATGTTGCACACGCAAAAATTTCCTGCACAAATGCTGCAGAAACACCCGTTTGCAGCCGCATGATTTAGGCCAGATTCGAATAAGCGCATGCATAGTTACATGCGCATTTGAACTGTGTTTTTGCGGAATGGGTGTTGTATAGTTGTGCACAAATATGTTTTTCGGGTGGACTCATACGGGTGTAAGCGCAGCGTATTTGTACCGTGAGCTATGTGATTTTGCGCATAATACTGTGCTTGTTGCGCTTGCAGCGCCAGTTCACATGGGCGCGGGAAACGGCCGCGCCCTCATTTCGAAGGCTATTTAACCTAATTAGTTCCAGATGCGTTCTTTTTCCCACAGAATTGCGCAGTGTATTGCACAATAACGTGGCACTGAGTGCGCATTTGTGCACCTCCTATATGCTGAATTTTTTCCCCCCAATGCGGAATGCATGCGCAAAAATGAGAATAAACCCTTTGCATTCAATGAGTTCTATTCTCTGCGTATTGCGTGCGCATATTTGGCGTATGCAAACGCACTCGTGTACAACCACGCTCCCATCCATTGAAGCGCTCTGTTAGTATAATCAGTTCAATACGTGCTCTTTCACTGTACAAATGCGCATGAAAATAGAGCGTGCTGCGTGTTTTTAAATCCCTGACCGAAATACACGAGCAATTCTGTGCACGCGAACCAACCCAATGGTTTATATTCTCTGCGTATTTTTTGTGTGCAAGTACGTCCGCAGAAATCCAGCGCTAGACCCGTGTCCCACGAGTGGATCTTTGCAATGTTTTGCGCGTACAAGATTTGCGCGCACAATACGCGCTGAATAGAAGCCATTGGTTTGTTCAAATTAGAATATTTTATGCGCATATTTCCCTCACGCAAAATACGCTGCATGCTCAGTTGCGCACGAAAATAGCACATATTGAACTAATCAACCTAATTGCCCATTTCAGTAAATAAGAGCAAGGATGCGCATTTTTTTCGCGTGCAAATGCGCAAGGTTTGTGAGTGCCAGAGGTACTTTGAAACATGCACATGCGTGCGCAAATACACATGCCCATTGCACAGATAGGCTGGCTGCCCATTTTGAGGCTGCTGTCAGGCAAGCATATTTTAACTCCCTATTGGATCCTTGTTTTGCGGACTGTAACACGGAGCCAATGTCAATCAATGTATCTAATTCACATGATGGTATTTTTCACGATTTTTTTTTTTAAACACAGCATGACCTATTTTTCCCGTATTTAGCTGCATATTGCTACTTTTTTCTATTAGGCAAATACAGACAAACGCCGCTGACACATGGTTGTGATGTCATCTATAACACGCCCGTATTACCGATCCGTATTGCAAATGTATTCCGGTCCGCTCCTCCTTAAAGCACCAGCCGCTACCGTAGTTTGCATTCAACTGTATTATAGAATAAGTGGTCCGAAAACCTGTTGTAAATACACGTCATGCCCATTTTGTGCCCGCTGAAACTTATTTGACAGTTGTAGAAATGTTTTTGCTGCACGTCATCAACTTTTTTTTTTACTATCTTCATTCACATTCATTGTATTGTAGAAAATGAGATGATGTGAAGAAGAAACTGAATGAATAAAAGAAACCAACTTCAAACGTGATTCCGGAACTGTCAGCTCCAGCTTTGTCAGTGTGTGTGGGTGTGGGTGGCAGGATTTGGGTATGGGAGGATAGCAGGGCGGTTCCAGCAATGTGTAGCACCAGCCCAGGGAGGTCTTCCTGCTGTCCCCCTTCCTTCCCCCTCCTAGGCTGGAGAGGTTTCCCTCCTGCTTCTCCTCTTCCAGCAGTCCTCTCTGGGCATAGTGACCATGGCTTCCCCTGCCAGGGCTCACAGGAGTGGGCTGCTGGAGCTCAGGAGTCCTGGGGAGCGATGGCTCAGGATACTTCTTCTGCTTGGAGAAGAGACTCTGAGCTTCACTCCAGAGCCAGAGCCTGGGGCCCCAGAAGAGAGAGCAGTGAATGGGGGCGAATCCACAGGGGGGGTCCCGGAGTCGATTATCAACCTGCGCAGGACAGTGAGGGTGGTCAAGCAGGACGCGGGTGGATTGGGCGTCAGCATCAAGGGTGAGTGCCATCTGTCACTTTGCATGCATGCATGGTAGTTATGAACTGCCTGTACGGCTGCTGTCACACATGCTGGTTTCTTAATGCAGTTTTCGAAAGCACAAGTAGGTGCGAATCCCAAAAAGAGAGAAATATGATATTTTACGTTACTTCTCTTCTATTTTTTTTGGAGTCCATGCTTGATTTCGGCTTCAAAAACTGCATTAAAAAAAACTGAACTAAACCTGCACGTGTGACAGCACCCTAAAGGGTTAACCACGTCTTCATCCAATGACCAATTATGGCGACATGGATAAAATGCAATTCAGTTGTGTTTAGAATAAATGGTGTGTATCAAAATACAAATGATACAAAAGTGATACAAGTCAATCCAAAATAACTGCTGGCATAGGGATTACATGACAGGTGACCTCAGTGAGGACCCCGATGTAGGGGCTGCTCTACTTCAATGAATATATATATTCCCTGTATATATTGCTCCTGTGCAAATAGACAGCTTAGATAATCATCCTAATAGTGGACCGGAGTCTGACTGATCTAAAATCTGCAAGTTTGCACCCAGTGTTATGTGACAGCGAGCGTTCCCAGAGATCCGGACAGTTATTAGACTTAACTTTAGAGCAGAGACGTTTTATGGGTGTAAGCACTAATATAACATGCTGGACTAAGGGCTCATGTCCACAGATGGAGACCGCAGCGGAATCCGACCCTGCCCGCGGCCGAGGACCTTGGTTAGCCGTCCGGGTCTTTTTTTCTGTAGTGCGCATGTTTTCAAACTCCTGCTTTCCCGCGTAATCCGCGGCCCATCTGCAATAGAGGCTGTCCGTGTTGGAAATCACTGAAATGGAGCATGCTGCAATTTGATTACCGCGCCCAAAGATCCGCAAATCAAATCCACATGCCTTAATTCAGTTGTGGGCGCCCATGTTTCTGTATGGGTGGCTTGAACTGCAGATCATCCTGGCAGGTGCCCCGTGCAGATTCCGCTATTCAAACCCACCCGTGGACATTGGGTCTAAGGCTGGTTGTGGACAGCACAGTGGGATATATATGTGCCATATACTGATTTACATATATATATATATATATATATATACACACTAATTGTCAAAAAACTCAAGCGCCTAGAAGAAGTTGTCGATTTGCTGCAAAACTCAGCATGCAGTTACATCTCAGGTTGATATGCAAATGATTACAGTTGTAGAGTGATTAGATGAACGGTCTTGTCACCTGAGACACTAAAAGTGGTTCCACGACTTTTGTGTAGTGACCTCTTCTTCCCCTTGGGTAGAGCTTATTGACCACTAGACGCCTCTGTGAAGCAGAGAAGATGTTTCAGCCATTTAACAGAGTCCGAGAGCAGCGCATTATTGGTATGCGAGAAGCTAGATAGTCCTATTGATAAATCGGCCGCCACCTGGGCCATTCTGATGAAACCAGCTTGGCCGCACACTTCCGTGGCCTGCCCGGTCACAAGATTCATCCCCAATAGAACATGTATGGGACCATCTGGGACTCCAACTTCAACAGCCTATGAGTTTGCAGGATTTAGCTTCTCAGTTACAGTAAATGTGTATCAATCTGCCTCAGGATACAATATGGAACCCATGTGGCTCCATGCCTGCCCATATCACATCTTGCATCCAAGCTACAGGCAGTACAACAGGGTACTAGAGCCTCCATGTCCCCTGTATCACATCTTGTATCCAAGCTAGAGGAGGTACAACAGGGTACTAGAGCCTCCATGCCCATCAATATCACATCTTGTATCTAAGTTAGAGTCAGTACAACAGGGTCCTAGAGCCTCCATGCCCACACTTATCACATTTTGCATCCAAGCTAGAGGCGGTACAACAGGGTACTAGAGCCTCCATGCCCACCCGTATCACATCTTGTATCCAAGCTAGAGATGGTACAGCAGGACACTAGAGCCTCCATGTCTGCCTGTATCACTTCTTGTATCCAAGCTAAAGGCAGTACAACAGGGTACTAGAGCCTCCATGCCTGCCCATATCACATCTTGTATACAAGCTAGAGGTGGTACAACAGGGTACTAGAGCCTCCATGCCGCCTGTATCACATCTTTTATCCAAGCTAGAGGGGGTACAACAGGGTACTAGATCCTCCATGCCTGCCTGTATTACATCTTGTATCCAAGCTGGAGGTGGTACAACAGGGTACTAGAGCCTCCGTGCCCGCCAGTATCACATCTTGTATCCAAGCTAGAGGCGGTCCAACAGGGTACTAGAGCCTCAATGCTCACCTGTATCACATCTTGTATCCAAGCTAGAGGCGGTCCAGCAGGGTACTAGAGCCTCCCTTCAAGTGTTAAATTTTCCGCAATAAATCCTCCTTTTCTTCCTCTGATATTGTAATCACTTATATCAATGTTACAATCACACAGAAAAAGCTTCATTCCATTCTGACAACTTCTGGATGCTTGATTTTTTTTGACAATGTAATGAGAGTGTAATATGTAATATGTAATATGGTGAAGTAATAGATTTGTACAACAAATGTTCTTCTTCATTGTAGCTTCAAAGTATGGATCTGATTTCCCGCAGATCTTGAACCTGACCAGCCAGTCAAGTCTACTATCTCTAATCACAGCTAATGACAGGACTGAATTCTTCTGACAGTCATTGTACCTATCTCACTCCAAAGAGGAGTAATAGCGTGAAGCCACATGTCGCGTGGACCCTAGATCTTAATGCAGTAATGTATATGGCAATATGATGGGTAGGCTTGCCTTGTTGGTGGTTGTTTATGGGACACTTAAATGGGTTGTACCAAGATGGCATCCTCTGTTCACATGCTCTATTAGGGCATATACACATCATAGAGCAGCTTCCCCCGCTCAGGATCCCCTTCTATGACCTGCCATGGAGAGCTGTTCTGTAAGGAGGGCTTCTGTTTTGGCTGACCTTCTGTCATCCTGGTATTGCATTCTATAATACTACATTTTCCCTGCAGGGCCGCTGCCTCGTCTGGCTGCGACTTTGTCTAGTAAAATCAGCTGCTCGGGTGGGATCTGTGGCAATCAGCTGTTCTCACATTCTCAGAGGTGTTGTACAAGTTGGCACAACCCCCTTAAGAGTCTTTTACACAGCCTGATCATCAGCCAAGAGTGTTCATAAGAACATTTGTTTGCCCGATCATCGGGCCATGTGAAAGTGCAACCAATCACCCAACGAACAAGCCAAGATCCTTGTTGCCACTGGCATATGAACGAGGCATCTGTTGCCCACAGCCCAAAACAATATGGGACATGAACAATTGCAGGTATGATTGTTTGTCCCTAACACTGTGAAGGCCAAACAAACTAGCACAGCCTTAGGCAAGTTTCACGTGGGTGATCGCAATTTTGCCGCGATGTTCTCGTCCGTGTGAAACCACCCTTAGAATTACTGATCAGAAATCACTCTTGGGAGAGCGCATGAAACACTCTTGTGCTATTCTACACTCAAGGACGGGGATTTGGGGATCCCATGGGTCAGATCAGATCCCCACCCTACTTGCAACCTTAAAAGTAAAAGTGTTGTTATAATAATACAACCCTTTCAAGGTGTGTGTTCACATACATGGGGAGCTTTCTCAACAGCGCAAGGGTGGCTTTACATGGGACAACCATTCTCCAAATGGTCTCTTCATAGACTAAATGGAAGTGACAGTTGTTCCATGTGGACATGGCCACCAGCACGGCCACGAGTGAACATTCATTCACTAGTCGCTTCGTTTCAGCTATTCTAAAACCAGTTGCTGATTGATTGTCATTTTGTGTAACACAGGTAATTGTTTGTCTGTCAACGACCAACTTTGCAGGGAAGTCTGCGCTTCATTGAACAAGTATCGCTCCGTGTAAAAGCATACAAACAACAGTTGTTTGTAATAACGCAATGTAGCGAGTATTCTGTGTGACTTTTCGGATGAAAGTTGTCCCGTGTAAAGCCGTTCAAAGGCAGCATTAACCATACCTAGTCTAAAAGAGTGCCTTTTGGGCTCCTGTTGGCTGGTAGACATCCGTATCCGGTAAAAGAAAGTTATGGAATATTGTGGTAGACTACACTATTCTATACAACAGTATCCACTAAAACGAAGTATACTGCAATGCACCGTTTTTTAACATGAGATCTATGGGGGATAAAGACACTGATTGGCATCTGTCATAGGTCTCCATCAGATGTATATGTCTGGAGTTATTGTTGGGTGTATATGAAGCTACCCCCTTAGGCTTGCTAGTTTAGTCTACTAGGGGTGAGCATGGACATGATCATCACTTCTTTGGGGGAGGCAATAGATACCGGGGCATCCATCGTATATCTACGGTACACCAGGTTGACCAGGGGTAAGGCGGTTACTGGCCTAAATCGGAGACGGCCTGGAGTGCACCGTATTCGTAAGAATCTCAGTTCCCTCGATAAATCTGCAGACCACATGATGTTTGCTTTACTGATCAACTTTCTTGAAGGCATCAACAATCACAAACTGTTGGCTTGTTGCAGACATGTTTGTTACAATGTACAACGTTCTGGAATGCGGATAGGCCAGAATGCGCCTCTTTTTCTCTCTCTTTGCTGTCTGTGAGTCTCTGCCCCGTACGAGCTATGTTCCTCTTCTCTTTACAGGACACATCACACCGGAAGGGTATCTTCTATTCCCCACTCCGTGCCAGCCATAGACTCCCCTCCCATATACATAGGTAGCTACCACCTGACCCTCTGCTATAATGTGGGAAAGCCAGCAGCGTTAGCCCTTGAAGGGGACATAGCTCTCAGAACATTAGCATCATTAAAACACAAAAAGGGCAAACTTCACCTCTGAAAGAAAGGTCAAGGCACCCGCTTACATATACATCAAATGGAGGCCAATAGCTTGACAGAGTCTAAACCACATTGGTATTCACCAAAGGACACAGCAAAACCTCTATGGTTCTGATCACTTTATTTTGTACAAGGCTGAAAAAAAGAGAAGTGGAGCAACCCTATAATGAAGTTTCTTAGTCGGCTAGAGACGGATGTCCGTGATATATTTGTGGTTAACATCATGCAGGAAGGTGCTGCCAGACAGTCCAAACCTGTACATAACAGATCATGCCAAGTATCAGAAGTAGCTAAAAATCTGGCACAAGGTGCAACTCTACAAGAAGAAGGTATGGTAGAAGGGTAGATAATATCTTTATATTAAATAAAAATTTTGAACCAACAGAGAAACGCGTTTCGAGGCCTGGCCTCTTCTTCACTTCATCTGGGATAGAAGACTATTCAACAGAAACTCATGGAAACTTGGTAAATATCCCAAAGATGTGGTGGAGTTGAACATCATGCTCTTCTCTATGATCATTGCCTCAACCAGTATCTTTTTGATCTTGGATGAATGGCATGTTTGGCTGCCTCTGTGGAACCTCAAAACCTCTCTCTCCTCAGAGGAACCTCCTCATGCCTCTGTGCCCAGACATGAGTTGGAGGCGCTAAGGTAGTGACGTCAGCTGAGGCAGTTTTCTCTAAGGAGCGAGAGAGGTTTTGAGGTTCCAAAGACGCAGCCAAACAGGCCATTGATCATCTGGATGGTGCACCAGATCAGAGAGATACCACTTGAGGCAATGACCATAGAGAAGAGGATGGCGTTCAACTCTACCACATCTTTGGGATATTTGCAAAGCTCCCACAACTTTCTATCAAATAGTGTTCCACCTCAGCTAAACTGAAGAAGAGGTTGAGCCTCGAAACGCGTTGTAAACTTTTATCCAATACAAAGATATTATTTACTCTTCTACCGTCATGTCTTTTTGGAAAGTTGTGCCATATTTCAGCTACTTCTCATACTCTATTCCGTACAACAAGACAAGCGACAGATTATATAATCATAAACAGATTTCTTTCCCAAATATCCAGGCAGCACAATAGCTCAGAGCTCTCGCTAGGACTGTCATACCAGACTGAAGTCTTGTGCCATGTGTGCCCGGCTTGTGGAGCGACGTATTCTACTGGGGCATTCCTATAAATAAATAAAGACAGAAAGTAGAACATTAAGAGCACATTCCTGCGCGGCGAGGAGCCTCCACTCACTATCACAAGGCTGCTGTTTACCAGGCCTCCCAGGGGGAAGGGTGGAGGGAGAAGGAGTTTACTTTTCGGTAAATCTGATGCAGTTTTTGGAGTGGATCTGAGCTTCGATAAACAAGGGCGGTTATAGCACTCTCGGCACACGCACTTACTAAAAGCGCTCTCAAGGTGATGGGGACGGAATGACAAGTATAAGTACATCAGCTGTGCCAGCCCTGACAATAGGGAGAGTCGTGACTTTCATGACTGCAGTCACCCTATATAAAAGGTCACAGGAGGCGTGAGGAGCGGCATCTTTTAGATCAGTCCTAGGAGAACTGTTCCCTCTTTGGTTAGGGACCTTCCCACACTGTGATATTGGGTATCGTGGGAGGTGTGGCACGCTGGCTACTAAAAAACTGGTTGCTCATCTCATGTTCAGCAGCACTCCCTCCTCCTCCTCCTCCATTACTTGGCATGCCGTATCCTTGAGGGCACCCTGTGATGGCATTATGTTCTGAATACTCGAGTTCTCCGCGCTAATTTAAGCTTAACCCTTTTGATTCCAGGGACCTGCTCTGCAAGGACTGGTTGTTTCTTGCCACAATGCAAGGGTTAATCTCTGTATATTACATTGTAAGGGTCAATCTCTAACATTATTCAGTACTATGACGTAATAACGTTTGCATCACATTTCTGTGTATTTATGCACCAAGGGCCCCACAGACGTGTATGAGAGGCGCCCAAATGCGCAATATGCTGGACCTCATTAGGCTTAATCGCCTTTTAAATCATAGCAGGGGTGGTGAACAGCCCCGTGTGCGCAAAAAGTACAGTACTATGCGCTGATACCCACGCAAAGCAGATACGTTCCGCTGATGAAGGCGCAATTGCGTATACGGTTGTCTGAAGCGCCGTTACATATACAGTTCAGCAGCAGCAGGATTGTGTTCACCGCTGCTGCAGTCTTTGGTATTGTAATGCACAAGTCCGGAATTAGTCATGTGCACCCAGGGGCACCCAGAGTATTCGGGTGGTCTCACAACACACCTCAGGGCAGCTTCACACGTCTGTGTGTGCAACTGCGCTCGCCACTACGGAGCATAGTTGCGCATGAACAGTTTTTTTTTTTCTCTAGTCGTTCAAACTCCCCGTGTTACGTGCGGGAGAGGTAGGGCAGGACCTATCTTCCCGCTGTCCTATCTTGTCTGGTGCGAAGTATTATCATGCGCGAATCCCACTAGTGAAAACTAAACCTCTTGCGCAACGTTTTTACACAGAGAACGCGTGTACTTTATACGCATGCCTCCGCACAAAACTGGGCGTATTTGCTCAGGTGCCGCTAGTTCACATCCGTGGGGGAGTCACGAGCAGGATTTTCCCACGTGCAAAAAAATACATTCATGTGACGCCACCCTAAATATGCTCATCTGAGTGAGTCCTAACTACCATGCGACTTTCTTACGACCTTTTCACGCTAGCGCTTTCATTTCCGTTTCGCTGTTCCATCATGGGAGCAGCAAAATGGAAAGAAAACTTTGCCACTTTGAATCCCATAGAAATGTATTGAAGTGGAAGGTCTTGAGTTTCAATCCGTATTTTCCGTCTCCACTCCTTTTTTTACACTGGATGATAAGCGCTGACTGTTGCGCTTTTCTTTCCAGTTCCGGAAACAGAATGCAGATGGAACCTTTTTAATTGCATTGTCTGCAATTGGTGTTGGATGGAACTTGAAAACAATTTGCTTTTCATTTCCTGTTGTGTATGTTTTCTGCATGGTGGTGGCTCAGTGGTTAGGACTGTTGCCTTGCAATGCTGCTGTCATAGGTTCAAATCCCATCAAGGGCATCATCAACTTTGAAAAACGCCATACAGCCACCATCTTGCTCATGTTTGTACCTACAACTATCTGCACTGCTAAGGACTGATCCACCATGCTCTTCCTTCTCTGGAGGAGAACAAGAAATACAAAGTCCTTTCAGATGTTTGAACCTACAACGCCAACACTGCAAGGCTACAGTGCTAAGGACTGAGCCACCATGCTTGCTCTTCCTTTATTCTTTTCCGAGGAGGAGAACAAGGAACACAATCTGAATGTACAAAGTCCATGGAGATGTTGTCTATGGTCAAATTTGAACCTAGGACCCCCAATGCAGCAAGGTAACAGCAGTAATAACTAAGCCATCATACTTTTTCTTATTTTCTATCGTCCTCTTTCTCCAGAGGAGACGAAGAAAAAGGAGGTCTTCTTATCCTCCTTCTGAGATGGGAGTAGCTTGATGGCTCTGGCTAGCACTGTTGCTTTATAACACTGGGGTTCTAGCTTCATGTCTGACTATGGACAACATCTACATGGAGGTTGTATGTTCCCATTGTACTTATTCTTCTCAAGGATGGTGGCTCAGTCATTAGCATTGTGCCTTGCAGTGCTGGAGTTGTAGGTTCAAATCTGACCATGGTCGATGGCTGTATGGAGTTTTTCAAAGTTGATGTTGCGCTTGATGATATTTGAACCTAAGCAACTGTACTAACGACTGAGCCACATTCATTAAAGAGGCGCCACCACTACTACCATTGAAAGTACATGGGATTTTTTATTTATGCGCATGAAAAAGACATGCACACTGGAATCATAGTAAAATCACGGGTTTATGAGTACAATATTACACTCGCCCTCATGAATGCAACCTGCCATGGGTTTTCTGGGCTTTTACTATTCATGACCAATCCTCAGTATGGGTTAACAATAGCTGATCAGTTGGAGTCCGCTGTTCAGGATCCCCGACGATCAGCTGATCATCCGGCCCACTGTCTGTGGATTGGGCTGGACGTTGCTATTGGGGTCGGAGCCAAAAGTGTAAACAGGCAGATTTGTTCCCATTGATTTCAGTGGGAGCTAAGCCTGCACTTATACTTCTGGCTCCGACCACAATGTTGCTGTCTGGCCCGCTGCACCAATGGGAACGAAGCCGACTATAACACTTCCAGCTCCAACCCCAATGGTGTTGTCGGGTCCGCTGCACTGATGAGAGCGAAGCCAACTATTACACTTCCAGCTCCGACCCCGATGTTGCCATCTGGCCCGCTGCACTGATGGGAATGAAGCTGACTATAACACTTCTAGCTCCAACCCCAATGATGTTGTCTGGTCCGCTGCACTGATGGGAGCGTTGCCAACTAGAACACTTCCACCTCCGAACCCAATGATGTTGTCTATCCTGCCGCACTGATGAGAGTGAAGCCGACTATAACACTTCTGGGTCCAACCTCAATGACGACAGTGCAGTGGCCAGCTGATCAGTGTCGATCCCGAGTGACAGACCCCCCACCAATCAACTATTAATATCTTATTCTGGGGACAATTCATCAATTTTTAAAAACCTGGAAAACCATAAAGTGTAATTTGTCCCCCCCCCCCCCCCACAATTTGTAGGAATTGATTTTCTTTGCTTACATATACATGTTCCTAGAGATCAATGTGCGCAACAGGTTCATAGTGTTGGCTACATGGACAATCATGCATAAATAATTGCTTGACCATGCAGTCAACTCTATCAGATCATTCAGGTTCATAGTAAGTTCAATGGAACTTCCATGATTTTTCTTAATTTGTTTTTGTACAGAATCCAATAGAAAAGCCTCCGTATGACATTGGAGGTATATCAACGTCATGAGAGGACTCATACTCCTATGGTAGCCCTATTACAAAGCTTTACAAATGGAGATGTACTGCCATGTCCATGCTGAATTCTGGGTAGCTGCTTGGGCTTTTTCTTTCTGACTCTGGGCTGTAGTAGAAACCAAGCGTATTCATGCTATAGAGGCAGACCGTGCGAACCCCAGAGATACCCCATGAGGGGTTCCCTCTCTAGTGGGGGAAATTAAAGGCCAGGGATACCTTTGGATTGAAATGTATTGTATTGCTCTTGTCTTCCTTAAAGGAGTTGTGTTGAGTTATAAAGTTATCCCCCATCCTATAGATAGGGGACAACTTTATAGGGAGGTCTGACTGCTGGGACCACCACTGCTCTCGAGAACAGGGGTCCGGTCAGTTTCCAAGTGAATTAAAAGGAGGTTGCAGAGGCGCTACTGCCACATTCATTTCAGTGGCTGCACTGGAGATTGTTGAAGCACTTAAACTCTGTAATCTCCACTACTGTCACAGAAGTGAATGGAGTGGTGGTGCACCTGCATGATCCCTACTCCATTTAGTTGGGGATCTACTTTTTTCCTGTTCATAGGTCAGATTAGGGTAGCAATGGGCTGAGAACTCCCATGGGGTATAAAGTCATAGACGACAGGGACTGTTACTCTTCCTTAGTCCCATAGACCATAGTGATACAGCCTCTCGCTAGGACACACCTCAGCTGCCGCCAAACTACTGCTCACACTGGGACCTTAGGTCCCGCCCACACCCCATGTTCATGACCATTGCACGCTGACCAGGCCAGGTCCCTATTAAAGGTACATTTCCTTAAACATAATAAACGTTTCTAGTTAAGCATAATATCCAGTCCATGAAGAAAATAAAGGGAGCTCTACCTCCCACCCCCTTACATCAGCACTGCAACAAAGTGTCCAATGATGTATATGACTTGCAAACTTCACAACCCACCCCCCGCCCTCTAACTGCTGATTGACAGGTTTCTCTCTATGTACAGTAATAGGGAGAAACCTGTCAATCAAGATTTGCAAAGCAGGTGGAGAACATTTAGATATCATGAATATCAGTGGCTTAGCTATAAAGAGAGAAAGATGGGCTCAGAGACCGTGAGAGTCTGCTTGGTGCAAATGGCAATGAGTGCCTGAGCGCTACCCATATGCAGGAAAAGGAACTGTAGAGTATGGCCAGCTGAAAGGCAGAATGGGCAGGAGCATGTCTGCAACCTGGCACTATAGGGCACATACTGGCAACCCAGTAAGAAAGAAGCTGGGGAAGTTGTCAAAAGTTATGAGAGATATTCTCAAGCCAGAATATATTGCCCCAGTATCATGGAGGTTCCTTTGGTACTACTGGACATTAGAGATGGTATATCCTGCGTAGAGTAGAGCGAACTGAACCAGTCGAACCCTGTTTCGGATCGAACTTTGCTAAAAGTTTAGTTCAGCAGGAACTCTGACAGGGGGAACTAAGAAACATGATGAAAAAGTGACAGTGACATTGAATATAGGCTGCTATGAATTTAACATTTACTTTCTGCATACAAGGTTGTTATTCCATTGTTCCTGCTTGTATAGGAAGACTGATGATAATGACAAGAGAATCACAAGGGCGGTGTAACTTTATGCTCAATGGATAAAAAGTCACAAGCATGTTGGAAAGCTTGAGAAACTTTCAAGGTTTAGTGTGACTCCTCCAAGCTCCCCAGGGAATAGCTGAATGTGCCAGTATACAGATGTAGCAGTGTTAACACTGAAGTTTGGTGCACTTCTTCTATTGTTTAGTTGCACGGTGCGGTTACGCTATTTCTGTAGTGCAACTGTAGTCATTCATATTGAATAGCTGTGCGCACTATGCAAATAACATAGCTGCCCCTCTCTAACACTGTAGCGGCTTCACATAGGCGTAAGCACAATTTTGTGCGCCCTAGCACAACTTTTTTTTGTGCTTTGGACAAGGCTTTTTTGCGTGAGTATCGACTCTCCAATTCAAATGGCTAATTAGTTCCAGATGAGTTTTTTCCGAGCGGAATTACGCATCTTCTTCCATATTGCACATGCATTTATGCACCCCTATTGACTTCTATGGGGACCTTTGGTGAGCATATTCTATCTTTTTTTCTGCATGGCTGAAAATGCGCATGCAAAATAGGCGCATGTGAACGAACCCATTGACATTAAGTGCAAACGCACTCAAATTCATAAGTGTGAAGCCGCCATCAGACAGTATTATACCCCAGTGTTCAGGACCAGTGTTGAGCAAGCCAAACCAATAGAACCCTGTTTCAGGTAGAACTTTGCTAAAAGATTGGTTAAGGTTCATGCCGAACCAAACTTTTACCAAACTACAACCCCAAATTGTATTCTACTGGTTTGGTTCACTCAACACTAGTGCCCTGTGCAATATCTTCTATGGACGCCATCCACACAACAATTTACGGTTAGCATTTTGCATCAATATTTCCAGGAATGGAACCTAGTGATAGAAAAAGTTGATGGAAAGATTTGCAAGTCTGCCATATGTGGACCCACTCAGGGGAGTAACTAAAGCTCAGGGGCCCTGATGCAAAACGTGAGCTGGGGCCCCCCTTCTATCTGTATCTGTTCCCGTACCCATACCTAAACCATGCTGCACAGAGACATAATTTGAAGCTCCCGGGCCCCAATGCAAAACCTGTAACAGGGCCCCCAACTATAATGCTTTATTCATAGTACTGGGCTCCCTATATGGAGAAGAGAGGCCTTATGGGCCCCCTAAGGCTCCTGAGCCCGGGTGCAACCACATTTCCTGCACCCTCTATAGTTACGCCCCTGGACCCACTCCTAGTTTTGGCTTGCAGATACTGATCAGTGGCCTAACAGTGTGCTATATAGTGCCCACAAAGTACATCTTGCTATGATTATAGACACCAAGTGTGAGATCAGATACCCAAAATTTGGGTCCCAAGGCTATCAGAATCAGTGGCTTCCCCTTCGGTAGAAAGAGGTGATGTGCTCATGCGACTTCATCAGCCCTAGGGGTGCAAAGGTTGCAATTGCACTCAATCCCTGGAGTCTAAAGAAGGCCGAGAAGGTGTAACAGATTTTGGGGCCCGAGAACTGGGAGCTCAGCCTCTGTATCAAGTCTGGATCTGTTGCTTTAAAAAAAACTCTACAAAACTAAAACAAACTCAAAAACAGAGAAATAAAAACCTATGGCGGTCACACTGAGTCATCGTTCCCGGCAGAAGACAAAAACTTTTCTGTTGTGGTCACCAAATTCACCGCTTGTTTTGACGATGTTTTTACACGACGGGAGATTGGGATCATTGAGGAGGAAGGCTGTCACAATCACAATGTGAGCTTTTATCATCCAACCTAGAGGCAAAAGTGTTTTTAATCTCATGTCTGCCCTGAGATTCTAAGTAGTAATGCCAGGCATGTTGTATTCTCCACCCGTGTGCGCTCCCTTCAATCTGGCCGCTCCGTTCAGCCTGTCACAGAACTACTGTGCCCAAAATAGCACAAGCTTGCATGTCGAATTTAGTTGAAGTCTGTCGCTGTCCTTCTAAATGGTTCTGAGGCATGCTTTAAGAGGGCAGCAGTCCCTCCCAGGACCAAAGTATTCCTGGGTCTGTGACATCTATAATATATGATCACTTCAAGACAGGAAGAAAAAAAAGCTACCAAGCTCTGGAAAGATACCAGCTAGATTGTTCCAGGCCAGATTTTATATATATATATATATATATATATATAAATATATATATATATATATATATATATATATATATATATACTAGCGTACCCGTCGCGCGTTGCTGCGAAGACAGACATACATACATACATATTCGTTTTTATATATCTAGATGACGGCAGCAGCGACCACTGAGGTTTTGTAGGCCGCTGCTTCCCCCTTGCAGGCTGAATAAAATAGCCGTTGTGTGGAACATCCAATTTATCCGGCTGCTGTGGCTTCTTGGGAAGATAGCCTAGTACATGTTTGCCCACTTCCAACTCCAATGGAGACTGACTGTAAATGGCTGGCGTGCTCTAGTATTTATGGTTTCAAGCTGTACGTGTCATTGCATACAGTCTATCTATCTATCTATCTATCTATCTATCTATCTATCTATCTATCTATCTATCTATCTATCTATCTATCTATCTATCAGGGTTATTGCATACAGTCTATCTATCTATCTATCTATCTATCTATCTATGACATCAGGAAATGAGAGAATTAGATTCCGTACGTAAAATTTGAACGCTAATTCTTTGGCGCTTTGAATTGAATAATCGAGTTGGGACCCATTAACTTTTCCTATTTATGACATAATCAATGCTCGTGCCAAATTTCAAGTTTCTATGACATTGGGAAGTGAGAGAATTAAGTTGGGATGAGACATAAGGCCTTGCCCATAAGCATTCCCCAACCTCCAAGAACTGAACCTACCTACCTGAATGAGATTTTGTAGGCCGCTGCTTCCCCCTTGCGGGCTGAATAAAATAGCCGTTGGGTGGAACATACAATTTATCCGGCTGCTGTGGCTTCTTAGGAAGATATCCTAGTACTTGTTTACCCACTTCCAACTCCAATGGTAATTGGCTGGCGTGCTCTAGTGGTTCCAAGCTGTACGTGTCATAATACAGCCTTAATGACATCACAATGCAGCTTTATAGAACATGTTGGGGCATGTTCAAGGGCGTCCGATGTTGATGACATCAGTGATGACATCACAATAGCAGGTGGCTTACTTATTCGATCTACGTGGGGGGGGTGTAACTTTCGACGACGCTCGCGCGCGCGCCATTTATCGTAGGATATTTGTACTATGCCTATAATCTTCCCAGGAGTGTACTTAACAACTTCCCAAAGTTTCATGGCGATCGGATGAATGGTGTAGTAGCGCATAAAGGACAAACAGACACGCAGACACGCACGCAGACAGACATACATTCAATTTTATATATATAGATATATATATATATATATATATATATCTCAGTAGAGGTAAATAAACAAAATCATATACTGTATATAATAAAATATAATTCAATAAGACGTACAAAAATATATTATAGAAGTCACAAAAATAAAACAGATACTAAAGCAAAACACAACATAATGTATATATAAACAAAATATATATATAAATGTAATACAAATGTTGCATTGGAATGAATGATTAGAGAGTCTTCATTCCCCACCTGTGGATCTCCTAAGTGAAGGAGTCTTTTGCAATTTGGGAGAAGGGCTGGTGACTTGGAATTATACGTGCACCCAGAAATTCAGGGGATCCCGAGCAGCGGAACCCCGACAATCAACTATCGATAACCTATCCCGAGGATAGGTCATCAATATTATTTGACCATAAAGGCCCTTTAATTATTTCAAAGTTTGGCCTAAATCGTGGAAATCCCCTTAAAAAGGTTTTCCGACTTAATTTGTTGTACTATTATCCCTCCCTGCCCCAAATAATAGGCTTTTAATCAAATCAGCATGGCACCGGAGTGCCATCAGCATATGACCCGTGACATCACAGGGTCTGCCCTTAAACAGGTCACATGGGTTTCTTGGGGAGAGGCCTAAGTCTATTTATGGGATGTCACTGTTGACGTCCCGTTTCGAGGCCTCCCATTGGTTATAGCGGTCATGTGGGTAAACAAACATGTGAACACTGCAATAAACATAAATGGACAAGCCAGAGAATGGGAAGGGCAGCGGATCAGCAGAGAAGGTTCATTATTCTGATGTCATTTCCCCCACTGACACCTATGTTTTGATTTATCAAAAACCCTTTTAAGGTTGGTGTAACAGGTTGGTTTTTTTTGTTTTTTTTTTAGTGAAAAGCAGTTTTTTTTTGTGGCATTTTTGCGGTAGGCGTTTTTTTGTCATTTACTTTGCAACAAAAACGTCAGCATCCATATGTTTCCTGTAGATCAGTAGTAAAATTCTGAAACAATCTATAAATAATGCAATTTTGGTGGCATTTTTTATCTCACTTTTGCTGTGTTTTTTCTTTCTTAGTCCATAGCCTTTTTTTCAAAACCACAGTATGCTCTTAGGGTCTGCATTTTTTTTCTGGTGCTTCCCATAGTCTTTCCCAAAACCTATGTGTGACCAAAAACGGCAGCAAAAAATGTCTGTAATGATGGTTTCACATCTTCGCTGGGGGGTTCGGTTTTTCTGCTCCGTTCGGGGAGTAGAAAAGGGGAATCCCCACTGTCGAACGGCTCCGTCTCTGCACAGAACCGCACAGCGGCCATACCCGCTTTCTGCCCAGTTGGCCGGCCTTATGATCACAAGCGAAATTCTGTGCAATCCTAAGGGAGATATGTTAGTAACAATGTTATATTACAGAATTTCTCATTATGCTGAGGCTGATAAGATGAGTGGGTGGAGTAGGCGACCACCTAGGGCACCACTGAGGGGGCTGCAATCTAAATAAAAACTAGAAAAAAATCCAAAAAGCAAGATCTGCCATAATTTTTTTCATAAGATGCTATGTCTGAGTATGATTTCTTTCTAAAAGCCATCATGTAGAACTTTGGGGTACAGGAGCTTGGCCCCCTGTATTATGCTATTACCCATGTAGTTCCAAAATAGAGTTGTAGTGTAACTAATTGTACTAGTAGGGAATTACTGTAGCTAACAGTGAATAGGCTAATTTGGGGGTCGTTTGGCTGGGGTGTAATGGATGCTGCATTCAGAAAGCTTTGCATTGTCCCTTAATACTCGATTACAGGGTTTGTATACTGCTGGAACCATGGATGATAGCAGGAAATGTTCTTACAGTAAATATAGGTCAGCTTTGTCATATAGATATATAGAGAGGGTGAGACAGACAGGCCGAGAGAGAGAGAAGATGAAAGTGTGTGTGTGTGTGGGGGGGAGCAAGCGTGACATTGGGCTGAAATAATTATAGGTAAGATTGATATTTCATTTGCATAATGAAAAAGAGTCAAAACCACCCAAAAAAATGTCTATAGTGCTGCAATCCCTGCAGCATCGTATTAGGGTTTACCTAAAGTAAGCATCTGGTTTTATGTAAAAAATGTTGTCCTGGGACAGGAGCAGGTTATGTTGCCCACAGTTGTTCTTCTCTGCTGTTCTTCCGATCCACCAATTAAGGGCCCTGTTTTTGGAAACCTTCAGACTACCTAATTCCCTAGTGTTAGACTACTAATGCACTATACCTGGTCTCTGATTAGCCACAGCTGCTCATATGAGCAGCACTGGCCAATCTCAGAGTAGTGCACAATGTACATTAGGTAGTTGCGTCAGCCACCTTTTACAACCAAAAACAGGGCCAGAAATAGGCGGATCGGAAGTGGCGGTAGAGAAGAACAATTGCAGGTCATATACTCATGCTCCTCCAGCCTCACGACAGAAGCTTGTTCCAAAATCGGAATGTTGCTTTAATTAATAATAACTAGAGATGAGCGAACGTACTCGTCCGAGCTTGATACTCGTTCGAGTATTAGCGTGTTCGAGATGCTCGTTACTAGAGGCGAGCACCACGCGATGTTCGAGTTACTTTCACTTTCATCTCTGAGACGTTAGCGCGCTTTTCTGACCAATAGAAAGACAGGGAAGGCATTACAACTTCCCCCTGCGACGTTCAAGCCCTATACCACCCCCCTGCAGTGAGTGGCTGGCGAGATCAGGTGTCACCCGAGTATAAAAATCGGCCCCTCCCGCGGCTCGCCACAGATGCATTCTGACAGAGATCAGGGAAAGTGCTGCTGATGCCGGAGCTGCTATAGGGAGAGTGTTAGGATTGATTTTAGGCTTCAAGAACCCCAACGGTCCTTCTTAGGGCCACATCTGACCGTGTGCAGTACTGTTGAGGCTGCTTTTTGCAGTGTTGCACTTTTTTTTTTTGTATATTGGCCGTGCAGAGCATTGTGTGCAGAGCATTGCGTCCTGCAGTAATTTTACATAGTCCAGGGCCAGTAGTGCTGGTGAGGCAGGGACAGTGAAAGACATATACAGTCTATATAGGCAATGGGCTTTTCCAAAAAAATCTGGGAAAAAAAATCTATTTGGGCTGCCTGTGACCGTCCTGACTGTACTGCGTCTCTGCTGGGGGTAGTTGTCCTAATTCATACGCAGCCAGCTAAGTGTTACAGCAGGCTTGCGCAAAAGTCTTTCCTGGCTCTGCGTTGCCTCTTACATCACCGCTGTCATCCTGTCCAGAGTGAAACAGTCTGCAGTAATTTTACATAGTCCAGGGCCAGTAGTGGTGGTGAGGCAGGGACAGTGAAAGACATATACAGTCTATATAGGCAGTGGGCTTTTCCAAAAAAATCTGGGAAGGGAAAAAAAATCTATTTGGGCTGCCTGTGACCGTCCTGACTGTACTGCGTCTCTGCTGGGGGTAGTTGTCCTAATTCATACGCAGCCAGCTAAGTGTTACAGCAGGCTTGCGCAAAAGTCTTTCCTGGCTCTGCGTTGCCTCTTACATCACCGCTGTCATCCTGTCCAGAGTGAAACAGTCTGCAGTAATTTTACATAGTCCAGGGCCAGTAGTGGTGGTGAGGCAGGGACAGTGAAAGACATATACAGTCTATATAGGCAGTGGGCTTTTCCAAAAAAATCTGGGAAAAAAAATCTATTTGGGCTGCCTGTGACCGTCCTGACTGTACTGCGTCTCTGCTGGGGGTAGTTGTCCTAATTCATACGCAGCCAGCTAAGTGTTACAGCAGGCTTGCGCAAAATTCTTTCCTGCCTCTGCTGTGCGTTCCGTAAGCGAAGTCAGCCTCCAACCACAGGCCAATAAGCGGCACATTTAATTACAGCGTTCTGTTTCTGCACTACTGGTAATACAGCATGCTGAGGGGTAGGGGTAGGCCTAGAGGACGTGGACGCGGGCGAGGACGCGGAGGCCCAAGTCAGGGTGTGGGCACAGGCCGAGCTCCTGATCCAGGTGTATCACAGCCGACTGCTGCGGGATTAGGAGAGAGGCACATTTCTGGCATCCCCACATTCATCTCACAATTAATGGGTCCACGCGGTAGACCTTTATTAGAAAATGAGCAGTGTGAGCAGGTCCTGTCGTGGATGGCAGAAAGTGCATCCAGCAATCTATCGACCACCCAGAGTTCTGCGCCGTCCACTGCTGCAACTCTGAACCCTCTGGCTGCTGCTACTCCTTCCTCCCAGCCTCCTCACTCCATTACAATGACACATTCTGAAGAGCAGGCAGACTCCCAGGAACTGTTCTCGGGCCCCTGCCCAGAATGGGCAGCAATGGTTCCGAATCCTCTCCCACTGGAGGAGTTTGTCGTGACCGATGCCCAACCTTGGAAAGTTCCCGGGGTCCGGGGGATGAGGCTGGGGACTTCCGGCAACTGTCTCAAGAGCTTTCAGTGGGTGAGGAGGACAATGACGATGAGACACAGTTGTCTATCACTCAGGTAGTAGTAACTGGAGTAAGTCCGAGGGAGGAGCGCACAGAGGATTCGGAGGAAGAGCAGCAGGACGATGAGGTGACTGACCCCACCTGGTTTGCTACGCCTACTGAGGACAGGTCTTCAGAGGGGGAGGCAAGTGCAGCAGCAGGGCAGGTTGGAAGAGGCAGTGCGGTGGCCAGGGGTAGAGGCAGGGCCAGACCGAATAATCCACCAACTGTTTCCCAAAGCGCCCCCTCGCGCCATGCCACCCTGCAGAGGCCGAGGTGCTCAAAGGTCTGGCAGTTTTTCACTGAGAGTGCAGACGACCGACGAACAGTGGTGTGCAACCTTTGTCGCGCCAAGATCAGCCGGGGAGCCACCACCACCAGCCTCACCACCACCAGCATGCGCAGACATATGATGGCCAAGCACCCCACAAGGTGGGACGAAGGCCGTTCACCGCCTCCGGTTTGCACCGCTGCCTCTCCCCCTGTGCCCCAACCTGCCACTGAGATCCAACCCCCCTCTCAGGACACAGGCACTACTGTCTCCTGGCCTGCACCCACACCCTCACCTTCCCTGTCCTCGGCCCCATCCACCAATGTCTCTCAGCGCACTGTCCAGCCGTCGCTAGCGCAAGTGTTGGAGCGCAAGTATGCCGCCACGCACGCTCAAGCGTTAAACGTGCACATAGCCAAATTTATCAGCCTGGAGATGCTGCCGTATAGGGTTGTGGAAACGGAGGCTTTCAAAGGTATGATGGCGGCGGCGGCCCCGCGCTACTCAGTTCCCAGTCGCCACTACTTTTCCCGATGTGCCGTCCCAGCCCTGCACGACCACGTCTCCCGCAACATTGTACGCGCCCTCACCAACGCGGTTACTGCCAAGGTCCACTTAACAACGGACACGTGGACAAGCACAGGTGGGCAGGGCCACTATATCTCCCTGACGGCACATTGGGTGAATTTAGTGGAGGCTGGGACAGAGTCAGAGCCTGGGACCGCTTACGTCCTACCCACCCCCAGAATTGCGGGCCCCAGCTCGGTGGT
Organism: Eleutherodactylus coqui; assembly: GCF_035609145.1. Lineage (NCBI taxonomy): Eukaryota > Metazoa > Chordata > Amphibia > Anura > Eleutherodactylidae > Eleutherodactylus > Eleutherodactylus coqui. The sequence continues at coordinate 56,137,390 of NC_089849.1, forward strand.
GGTATCTGCGGCGGTGTATGCTCCCTCCACTAAACCACCCTCCTCCTCCTCCTGCTACGCAACCTCTGTCTCGCAATCAAGATGTGTCAGCAGCAACACGTCGCCAGCAGTCGGTGTCGCGCGGCACGGCAGCACAGCGGTGGGCAAGCGTCAGCAGGCCGTGCTGAAACTACTCAGCTTAGGAGAGAAGAGGCACACAGCCCATGAACTGCTGCAGGGTCTGACAGAGCAGACCGACCGCTGGCTTGCGCCGCTGAGCCTCCAACCGGGCATGGTCGTGTGTGACAACGGCAGTAACCTGGTGGCGGCTCTGCAGCTCGGCAGCCTCACGCACGTGCCATGCCTGGCCCACGTCTTTAATTTGGTGGTTCAGCGCTTTCTGAAAAGCTACCCACGCTTGTCAGACCTGCTCGGAAAGGTGCGCCGGCTCTGCGCACATTTCCACAAGTCCCACACGGACGCTGCCACCCTGCGCACCCTGCAAGATCGGTTTCATCTGCCAGTGCACCGACTGCTGTGCGACGTGCCCACACGGTGGAACTCTACGCTCCACATGTTGGCCAGGCTCTATGAGCAGCGTAGAGCTATTGCGGAATACCAACTCCAACATGGGCGGCGCAGTGGGAGTCAGCCTCCTCAATTCTTTACAGAAGAGTGGGCCTGGTTGGCAGACATCTGCCAGGTCCTTGGAAACTTTGAGGAGTCTACCCAGATGGTGAGCGGTGATGCTGCAATCATTAGCGTCACCATTCCTCTGCTATGCCTCTTGAGAAGTTCCCTGCAAAGCATAAAGGCTGATGCTTTGCGCTTGGAAACAGAGGCGGGGTAAGACAGTATGTCGCTGGATAGTCAGAGCACCCTCCTGTCTATATCTCAGCATGTTGAGGAGGAGGAGGATGAGGAGGAGGGGGAAGAGACAGCTTGGCCCACTGCTAAGGGTACCCATGCTGCTTGCCTGTCATCCTTTCAGCGTGTATGGCCTGAGGAGGAGGAGGAGGAGGAGGATCCTGAAAGTGATCTTCCTAGTGAGGACAGCCATGTGTTGCGTACAGGTACCCTGGCACACATGGCTGACTTCATGTTAGGATGCCTTTCTCGTGACCCTCGCGTTACACGCATTCTGGCCACTACGGATTACTGGGTGTACACACTGCTCTACCCACGGTATAAGGAGAACCTTTCCACTCTCATTCCCGAAGAGGAAAAGGGTTTGATAATGATGCTATACCACAGGGCGCTGGTGGACAAACTGATGGTAAACTTCCCATCCGACAGCGCTAGTGGCCGAAGGCGCATTTTCGCGGGCCAGGTAGCAGGGGAGGCACAGAGATCAGGCAGCATGTACAGCGCAGGCAGGGGACCATTCTCCAAGGCCTTTGCCAGCAAGACTGTGTCACCGGTCCCCAGCCAAGGCTGAGTTGGCGGGAGCACAACAGACAGGAATTCATTCCCTATGCAGGGAGACACTCCCTACATCCTCCATATACACATAGAAATAGATATAGACTCAATAATGCAACACATATACCTGTGCAGAAAGATAATAATACACAAACTGAGATCCCATACCCAAAGACTCCCACCATATTTCACAACCAAACAAATATGCCAATACACACTAGATTAGATCTAACTTCAGCTCAATATCTAGATAAAAACATTAATTCACTTACCATAATAGATTCTACACAATGTAGTTCAGGTCCAAGACCATCCACCTCACAACTCAACATTCATCAAAATAAAACCTATACGCCTGGAGTGGCCCCCCAGGAACTGAATTTTTCCACTCCCGTATTGAAACCTCAAACAATTGAAAATATATTACTTAACACCACAATGGCTGACTCTCCGCCGGACATATTAGATTTATGCCTAACCAACACACAAACTTCAGCAATTGATTCCGGGCCACAAAATACCAGTACATCGGTTTTTTTAGGGACCCCTCCTCTTTATTCCGGTCAACCAAGAACCACCCGAACTTCATTCATCACACGAACAAATCCCAGCACCCCAAATCCTCCTCCAACAATCGTGAGAAAGGGGAGTCCTCAACAAGGAGTACGATCCAAAATTACACAATTCTACCCACGGATCCAACAAAAAGAGAGAACAAACATATTAAGACCAATAGGAGGAAAAGAAGGGGAAAAAGAGGAGGGAAGCACATCACAAAGAGTAACAAGATCAAAAGATCGGAACACCATACAGAAGAGGATTTGATGGATTTTGAACAAACCAAAACGTACGGCATATTCAATATATCCAATTATATATTGAAAAGAAAGGAAGTAGAATTATTGGCGAATGGCCTATCGTTCTGCCCAACAACAGGATCAAAATTATTTGATCTTTTTGTGGATCTGAATTCTTTTATTAAGAAACTCACCCTAAATAGGTATTATATCATCAAGGAAGGGGAAAATGTGATGCGTAATCACACCAAATCAACAATTGTCACAACAGACGAGACACATAAAGATGATGTCTTTTGTCTACATGATCCAGTTCCAACGGATCTAAAATCAAGAACTAAATTCTACCCGGTAGAAAGTAAAGGGGAATATATAGAGTTGTTTTATCACAATGTTCTGAAAGATCTAAGACACGTGTGAAAAAAGTTCATTAGGAAGATCCAACCTAACAAGTACCCAAAGAAATACTCTTAAAGCATTACAACAGAATAATGATATTGTTATCAGATCTGCAGATAAAGGGGGAGGGATAGTAATACTTGACTATCAACAATATCATCAGGAGTCAATGAAAATTCTGGATGATAAAATGTATTACCGCAAATTAACAAAAGATCCCACCAAAGACATCTTGGAAAAATTCCATAAACTAATGAAAGATGCACTCTCTTCCAATAGCCTTACGGATACAGAATTCAAATACATCTGCGATATATCTCATGACAGCCCATACTTTTATCACATACCAAAAATTCATAAAAACATGCATAATCCCCCAGGTCGTCCCATCATAGCTGGGATGGGCTCCATTACTAACAAACTGTCCGAATATGTAGATGCACAACTACAAAAATACGTAATAACCCTACCCTCATATGTAAAAGACTCAGGGCACATACTGGAGATACTGAGAGAGATGCATTGGGAACCAGACTATATCTGGTGTACGCTTGACGTAGAGTCTCTTTATTCAAACATCAATCATGAACAAGGGATAGAAGCCATAGAGACAATCCTCAATGAAGATCCTCTAATGCCGGAACAGCAGAAAATCTTTCTAACTAGGGCCATTTTATTCATACTACAAAACAATTACTTTTCATATAAATCTACCTACTATATTCAAACACTGGGGACCGCGATGGGGACGAAATGTGCCCCATCTTTTGCGAATTTGTTTTTGGGGGTGTTCGAACGTTCCAGATTCAGTGATCCACGTATTAAACTCTATAAGAGATATATCGATGATATCTTGCTAATCTGGAAAGGCACAAAAGAAGACCTCACAGAGTATATTACAAATCTTAATAAAAACCACCATAATTTAAAATTTACTGATTATATCAGTGAAAGCAGTGGTCTTTTTAGACCTCGAACTATCTACCACAAAAGAGAACAAAATCAACACCAAAACCCATTTCAAAAGGGTAGATACAAACAGCTATCTCAGTTTCAATAGCTGTCATTACAAAAAATGGAAAATAAATGTGCCCTACGGCCAGTATAAAAGGGTCAGACGCAATTGCACTACAGACCATGATTTTATAGAACAAGCCAAAACCATTACCACCAGGTTCAAAGAAAAAGGCTACCCTAAAGACATCATAGATTGTGCCTATGAAAAAGCATTCAGAGAGTCAAATGATAGATCGACGAAAAGTACTACTGTGAGAGAGAAGACAAAATCAGAGAAAAAATTTCAGTCAGCTTTTATTACTAAATATAGCTCCCACTTTAGCTCTATCAAAGGAATCTTACGAAAAAATTGGTCCACACTAAGGGAAGACCCATATCTGAATAAGAATCTACCAAAGAACCCTATCTGCATATTCCGTAAAAACAGAACTTTGAAAAATATACTGGCACCTTCCCGCCCGACGAAAGAAAAAGAAAAACAAACAAACAAAATGATTAAGCAAGAAAATGGTGTTTTTCGATGTGGTCAGAAGAAATGCAAGTGCTGCCCACATATAACACATCAAACCAAACAAATTAAGATCAATGACAAGGAATACGCTAATATCAAACAACATCTAACATGCGGAACATTGTACGTCATTTATCTTTTGGAATGCCCATGTCAGGCGAAATATGTGGGCCACACAAGCAATTCCCTTCGAACAAGGATATCACAACATAAATGCAACATCAGAAAGGGCTATTTAAAACATAGCATATCCCGACATTTCTTCGTGACACACAAGTGCGACCCCTCAGGACTAAAGGTGACTCCATTGGAGTACATTTCCAATAAATCTATTTCTGACCTCCGGAAAAAAGAAATGTTCTGGATTTTTAAACTAGATACATTGGTTCCAAAAGGTCTAAATGAGGTATTAGAAAAAATATAAAAACATGAAATACCAAATAAAAAGATTTTATTGCATCAAATATGGTAATCCATGCATAAACATGAAAGAGTTCACAAGAAATATCGAAACGCATTTCAGTTAATAATATATATAAAGGAAGCACATCATGAAACAAAGTATATAATAAGGATTTTTATAGAGAGTTTTATATAAAAAAAAAAAAAAAAAACTTTTTAAAATTTTTTTTCTTTTTAGAAAATTTATAATTTCATAATCGCAACTGATAATACGGAATCTTCATGATAATTTATTATTATTTACGCTAATTCATAAATATATATGTCTTATAACATTGTTTTTAGAGCTATGAATTGTATTTATATATGTGTGTATATTCATATACATAGTATTCGGGACAACAGCGCAATATAAAAATATCTATTTATTTATTTATATAAAATGAAGAGTCCAACCAATCAAAAAGTTCCTTTTTATTTAATAATAATTTTTTATAGCTTTTTGCATATTTTATATAAGATGAATTCAATATGAAAAAATACCCTTTGTAATTTTAGTTATTAAGAGCTTTCTTTGTGTATATAAATGCATATCTTTTTGAGATCATGTGAACATGCCACATATAGGGGGGAGAAGAAAGAAAATTACAATATTTCACATTAGTAAATGTATTTTTATGGTGACGTCTTCCACAGACGCATAATATGATCGGACCTCTTGCAATGACAGCTCCGATTCCAGAAGACCTAGTTCTGACGTGATGACGTCATTCCGCAAGACGCATCACATGATCAACTTTGAGTACGGGAGGCCTCGGCTTCCCCCATTGCTAGGTTACCTACGTACGCCGCGATGACGTAGCCCCGCGGCCCGTCACAGTATCAGTGCGGCAGCCCATATTCCCTGTTGTCCCGAATTTAAGGATCTAGAACTTCTAAAACGGATTTTTATTTTTCCAGTCCGTTCTATATTTATACTTATATCCATTTTTAGAAGTATATATGGATTTTAATCCCAGTTCATTGGAACGCATGTAGCGTGCTGACGTCACCATGTTGATGCCGAAACTCCGCCCACAACATGGCGGCGGTACGGGAGCACTGCTTTGACTGCTAATTGTAAGTCACCCAGTTTTACTATATTAATGACTGTTTATTGTATGTTTGTATGCTTGATAAAGACCTGTCTTAGGGTCGAAACGCGTTGCAATAAAAACTGCACCTTATGGTGTAGGTAAAGATACATTTTATCAATCCTTCATCCCGTGAAGCGCTATATTGGATTTTTTATTTTTCACTATTGTCTACACTGGGCTCCCTACCAATAGAGACCCCAGACATCCTAGCAGCTCTCCGAACAGGATCAGGGAAGGAGGATCGTTTTACTTACCTACAGGCTAACCCGGAATTGGAGGTACTAGTGAGTTAACCCTCCAAGGTTACTCACTTAGTACCGGGTAAGTCGCCTTTCTTTTTTCCTCACTTACTTAACATATTACCACCTTAGCACCGTAGGAGCGCTATTATTGATCCCGATACCATTGTCTATTTCATACCCGAAGAGGAAAGGGGTTCGAGAGTGATGCTATACCACAGGACCCTGGCAGACAAGCTGATGGTAAAATTCCCATCTGACACCGCTAGTGGCAGAAGGCGCAGTTCCGAGGGCCAGGTAGCAGGGGAGGCGCGGAGATCAGGCAGCATGTACAGCACAGGCAGGGGAACACTCTCTAAGGCCTTTGACAGCTTTCTGGCTCCCCAGCAAGACTGTGTCACCGCTCCCCAGTCAAGGCTGAGTCGGCGGGAGCACTGTAAAAGGATGGTAAGGGAGTACGTAGCCAATCGCACGACCGTCCTCCGTGACGCCTCTGCCCCCTACAACTACTGGGTGTCGAAGCTGGACACGTGGCCTGAACTCGCGCTGTATGCCCTGGAGGTGCTTGCTTGTCCTGCGGCTAGCGTCTTGTCAGAGAGGGTGTTTAGTGCGGCTGGGGGAATCATCACGGATAAGCGTACCCGCCTGTCAACCGACAGTGCCGACAGGCTTACACTCATCAAGATGAACAAAGCCTGGATTTCCCCAGACTTCTCTTTTCCACCAGCGGACAGCAGCGATACCTAAACAATACGTAGGCTGCACCCGCGGATGGAAGCATTGTTCTCTATCACCATCAAAAACGTGGACCTTTTAGCTTCATCAATCTGTGTATAATATTCATCCTCCTCCTCCTGCTCCTTCTCCTGAAACCTGACGTAATCACGCCGAACGGGCAATTTTTCTTAGGCCCACAAGGCTCAGTCATGTAATTTTTGTAAACAATTTTTATACGTTTCAATGCTCATTAAAGCGTTGAAACTTTCACCTGCACCAATTTTTATTTTAACTGGGCTGCCTCCTGGCCTAGTTACCAATTAAGCCACATTAACCAAAGCGATTAATGGGTTTCACCTGCCCTCTTGGTTGGGCATGGGCAATTTTTCTGAGGTACATTAGTACTGTTGGTACTCCAATTTTTTGGGCCCTCGCCTACAGTGTAATCCAATTAATTTTTTGCCCACCTGCATTAAAGCTGACGTTACATCAGCTGTGCTGGGCACTGCAATGGGATATATTTATGTACCGCCGGTGGCTTCCTGGCACCCACCCATGCTGTCGGTCCACACGGAGTTGTAACTGCATGTGTCCACTTCTAAAGAACCCCAGTCTGACTGGGGCATGCAGTGTGGGCCGAAGCCCACCTGCATTAAACATGACATTACCTCAGCTGTGCTGGGCAATGCAATGGGATATATTTATGTACCGTCGGTGGGTTCCAGGGAGCCACCCATGTTGTCGGTCCACACAGAGTTGTAACTGCATGTGTCCACTTCTAAAGAACCCCAGTCTGACTGGGGCATGCAGTGTGGGCCGAAGCCCACCTGCATTAAACATGACATTACCTCAGCTGTGATGGGCAATGCAATGGGATATATTTATGTACCGCCGGTGGGTTCCAGGGAGCCACCCATGCTGTCGGTCCACATGGAGTTGTAACTGCATGTGTCCACTTCTAAAGAACCCCAGTCTGACTGGGGCATGCAGTGTGGGCCGAAGCCCACCTGCATTAAACATGACATTACCTCAGCTGTGCTGGGCAATGCAATGGGATTTATTTATGTACCGCCTGTGGCTTCCTGGGACCCTCCCATGCTGTCGGTCTACACGGACTCCACAATAGGGAGTTGTACCTGCCTGTGTCTACTTATAAAGAACCCCAGTCTGACTGGGGCATGCAGTGTGGGCCGTAGCCCACCTGCATTAAACATGACATTACCTCAGCTGTGCTGGGCAATGCAATGGGATTTATTTATGTACTGCCGGTGGCTTCCTGGGACCCTCCCATGCTGTCGGTCCACACGGACTTCACAATAGGGAGTTGTACCTGCCTGTGTCTACTTATAAAGAACCCCAGTCTGACTGGGGCATGCAGTGTGGGCCGAAGCCCACCTGCATTTAATCTGACTTTAGCTCTGCTGTCCAGGGCACTGCAATGGGATACATTTATGTACAGCCGGTGGGTTCCAGGGACCCACCCATGCTGTCGGTCCACACGGAGTTGTAACTGCATGTGTCCACTTCTAAAGAACCCCAGTCTGACTGGGGCATGCAATGTGGGCAGAAGCCCACCTGCATTAAACATGACATTACCTCAGCTGTGATGGGCAATGCAATGGGATATATTTATGTACCGCTGGTGGCTTCCTGGCACCCACCCATGCTGTCGGTCCACAGGGACTTCACAATAGGGAGTTGAACCTGCCTGTGTCTATGAATTAAAAACCCCGGTCATGTTGGGGCATGCAGTGTGGGCCGAAGCCCACCTGCGTTTAATCTGACGTTAGCTCTGCTGTCCAGGGCACTGCAATGGGATACATTTATGTACAGCCGGTGGGTTCCAGGGAGCCACCCATGCTGTGGGTGCACACGGAATTCCCATTGCGGAGTTGTACCTGCCTGTGACTATTTATAAAAAACCGCGGTCTGACTGGGGCATGCAGACACCTTGACAGAATGAATAGTGTGTGGCACATAGGTTCCCCATTGCTATGCCCACGTGTGCAGCTCCTGATGGCGGTGGCACAGGATTATATTTCTCATTGCTTCTGTACAGCATTGTGGGCTATCGCCCCGCCCCTTTTAAAGAGAGTCGCTGCCTAGCCGTGCCAACCCTCTGCAGTGTGTGCCTGCGGTTCCTCCTCATGGCAGACGCACTTATAAATAGACATGAGGGTGGTGTGGCATGAGGGCAGCTGAAGGCTGCGCAGGGACACTTTGGTGTGCGCTGTGGACACTGGGTCGTGCGGAGGGGGGGGGGGTTGGGCAGCATGTAACCCAGGAGAAGTGGCAGCGGAGTGTCATGCAGGCAGTGATTGTGCTTTGTTGGAGGTAGTGTGGTGCTTAGCTAAGGTATGCATTGCATGGGCTTTTCAGAAGTAAAAATTGTTGGGAGGGGGGTGGCCCACTCTTGCCGCTATTGTGGCTTAATAGTGGGACCTGGGAACTTGAGATGCAGCCCAACATGTAGCCCCTCGCCTGCCCTATCCGTTGCTGTGTCGTTCCCATCACTTTCTTGAATTGCCCAGATTTTCACAAATGGAAACCTTAGCGAGCATCGGCGATATACAAAAATGCTCGGGTCGCCCATTGACTTCAATGGGGTTCGTTACTCGAAACGAACCCTCGAGCATCGCGAAAATTTCGTCCCGAGTAACGAGCACCCGAGCATTTTGGTGCTCGCTCATCTCTAATAATAACACATTCACTTACAATTCTCCTCTTTTGATGGCAGTAAGGTACACTAGAGTGGGCACCTTAATGTAGCACTGATTCTGATTTCTCGATCTCGGGTCCTCTTCTCCTCTCACTCACATGGCCATCTCTCTTCTTCTGCAACTGACCCCTCACATGCTGATCACGGGAATCTGAACAAATTCTTGGCCCATCTTAAATGCCACAACTGTCTTCTACGCTAATGCCCTTGAACACATTACAGTGTAAGCCACAGTGCGGCATATGTGCCAACCAGAGTGCCGTACAATTAAAATCCTCAGTGTTCCCATAACACTGAGAGCCGCCATGACCCATAAGTGATCGCCACAGTGCCCCACAGCAGTGACCGCCACAGTACCCCATTAAAAAAGGCCAAAACCATTTTTGGGGTTTGCATTTGCATTTTTTGTTACCTATGGTAGTTATGATGCCATTAGTGGATTGATGACGATGGAGCCCCTATGCAGCTGCACAGGTGGAACATATGGTCATTGGCATTTCCTTTCCCAAACTCAGAAATATCAGGGATTCATATTTAGAAATTGAGTAATTCCACAATTGTCACGTGAAATTGATCTGGGGTGCAGATTTAGGTAAGGCTTTATTTAGGTGGGGGAGTGCAAGATGTGCCCAAGAATCTCAGGCACAACTCACGTTGGACACACATGGACACCCATACGATACGCATAGACACTACATATTGCATATCCTATTCTTGTCCATACTATGGATGATATTAGGACGTACAGCAATTTTTTTTACATATTCCATCAGTCCGTTGCGTGTATATTCCCATAGGTAATAATAGGTCCGTGAAATACACAGAGAGTAGAAAAATATGTTGCGTGAGTAAGCAGTTAAAGTGCCCAAAACATCTGCATGAAAACCTGTAAATATAATATGGTGACAATATATATTACTAAGGGCTAGGACATAGAGTATGGATGGCTGCACAGCATTAACATCCCACTGGGTGCTGAGATCAGCCTTTGAGGGCACTACTAATGCATTTGGTTAGATTTGTTAAGGATGAGTTCACACATCGCAGATATGCCGCAGAGTTTAAGCTGTGGATGGCATGCCAATATTCTGCAGCAATGTACAAGCACAATGATTGCCAATGGCATCTTAACCCCTTAAGGACCAGGCTGTTTTGTACCCAAAGGACCTGGCACATTTTAGGGCTGTTACCCATGTGGCGGTTTTACTGCCCTATTTTTATTCTTCAGCTACAAAAATTATTTTTGCTGATTTTTTTTTTCCCGTGACACTAAGGCTAGTTTCACAGGGGCGATCGCGATTTTGCCACGAGAAAATCACAGCGACATCGCGTCTTTGTTCTCGTGATTTGTGGGCATCAGCAGTGCTTTTTTTTTTAGAATAATCTTGCGTTGCTGCCGCCCGTGATAAAATTGTGCCATAAAAACGTGTGATTTTTTTTTTATTCACGAAAGTCAATAAAAAACAGGCTCCATAGGGAAACATGGGAGATAAAAAAACACACTTCGCACAAAGATAGAGCATGACGCAATTTTTTTGTTCTCCCAACATCGCATCAGTGAAGATATCTCAGACGGGAAGGAAACCACTTAAAATCATTGGTTTCATAATCTGCTTTTTTACTGACTTTCACATCAAGCGAAAATCGTGCGATCTTCTCGCCCGTGTGAAACTACCCTTAGGGGTACTTTTTAAAATCTTTTTGCACTTACTTTTTTCTGTTTTGTAGTTTTGTTGGGAGGTAAAAAGTTTTAAAAAATCTGTAAAAAATTTATAGTTTATTTTTAATATTAGTATATTTACGCTAAAATAAAGTCCCGGAATGGGTTCCTCATTTTGTTTTGGATATGTTCATATATAATTTGGCTAGTCTTGGATATGACGATGGTTTGAGTTGGCGGTGGGTCATTTTTTTATGTATATATATTTTTTATTCTTTTAACTTATTTTTGTAACTATTTTTTTTACCATTCATGCCCCTGTGAGGAGGTCATTCACATTGACTTTTTAAAAAAAATTTCACACTTTTCCACCGTAGCTAGGGCATCCATAGGAGCCCCAATTCCAGAGAATAACATCCCTTGTAGTGACAGTAGTCACTAACAGCTGATCAGGGTCTTCTATAACCCTGCAGCTCTGACTTGGCAGGGGGCACCCGGCAGTCACGTGATCGCTGGGTCGAATACCGGAAGTAACACTTCCGCTTTCTCTCTTGACTACATAGCACTCATTGACTAACGTAGTGCTGTGACTAACAGCCGAGGAACAGACCTGCTCCTGCTAGATTGCAGGAGCTTAAATCCTGTGCTATATATATACTATTGGCCAGGATTAAAGCCCAGGACCAAGCACTGTAAATTTACAGGGCTTGGTCCGTAAGGGGTTAAAAAAAAATTTACTTATAGAGGAAACAATCAGCAGCAGAAATGTTATAAATTTTGAAATCCCAAGCATGCTCTATCTGTTGCGGAAATGGCGTGGATTTTCACCGTAGATTTTGGTGTATTTTCGTGAACATATCCTTGAGCAAAGAACTTCTTTAGCGCATTTTAACTCTTGCTCTTTTGACAATTTAGGAAAAAAGTGAAAGACCCCTTAGAACCTATAATACCATTTCTCTGGATTTAGTCCGCTGTAAGGAGCGAGAATGCAGCGAACTAACGATCCTGACATTTTAAGAGGTCAGCTGCTCTTAAATGGCAGCAGCATGCTTAGGAAGTCATTTGCTCTGCAGACCCGCCTGCCATGCTGAACGTGCCGGAGATCTGCAGTGTAAGTGCTTTGTCTGTGTAAGCACCATTGTGCTCTGATACTTGTGACATGTCAGCCCGAGTCATGGCTGCTGTAAATCCGGGCATATACTATGTGTCTTTGTGCCTTTAGTATCTTAAATATTAATGATGCTCTTAAATATTAATATAGAAAAATGCTTTCATATCAAATATCTCTAATCTGTTCTGCATTTTTCAGGAGGATAGTTAGAGCCTTTTAAGGGTCTTTGCATACGCAGATATATTTAGCGCTAGCGGTGCCCTGGGCATTGTCTACAAATCCTCCACTTATCATTTAAGTCGAATATTATGTGACTGGTAAAAAAAAATCTAAATCTATGAGTAAGGGCGGTTTCACATGGCCATATGCGCAACTGTAGGGCAAGTGTCAGAAAAGCTAAAGCTAGTAATGAATTGAGGCTTGCAACAGAGGCCAAAAGCAACAAAAAAGATTTTGGGGGTATGTCAAAAGCAAAAGAAAAGTCAAAGATGCTATTGGATGTTTACAAGATGAAAATGGTGAATTGATTAAGAACGATGTAGAGAAGGCCGAACTTTTAAATTCTTGTTTTGTATCTGTTTTCTCTCAGAAAGTAGATGGAATATCAACTGATCTTCCCTGTGCTATTGGGGGAATAAAAGAATGCAGGCTATCTATAAGCTGAGAGATGGTAAGGGAACACTTAGCTAACTTAAATGAATTCAAGTCCCAAGGTCCGGATTAATTACATCCTAGGATACTAAAGGAAGCAGCAGAGGTAATTGCTGAACCACTCGCTGTAATCTTTGAAAATTCCTGGAGAACAGGAGAAGTCCCAGAAGATTGGAAAAGGGCAAATGTTGTCCCTATCATCAAAAAAGGTTAGAAGGTGGATCCAGGAAACTACAGGCCAGTGAGCCTGACTTCTATACCGGGAAAGATCTTTGAACAAATTATTAAACAGCATGTATGCAAGTACTTGGGTTGATCAGGCAAATGCAGTAGATATAGTATATTTTGACGTTAGTAAAGCATTTGACAAAGTATCTCATACTATACTTATTGAAAAAATCACCAAATATGGGATTGACAAGGCAACTATGAGGTGGATTCACAACTGGCTGAGTGATCATACTCAAAGAGTGGTTATAAATGGCTGCACATCCTCGTAGAACAATGTATCAAGTGGGGTACCACAAGGCTCTGTCCTATGGAATGAAAGCAATGGGATGAAACTGAAAGGGGGGAGACACAAATTAGATATTAGAAAAAACTTTCTGACAGTGAGGGTGATCAATGAGTGGAACAGGTTACCAATGGAGGTGGTGAGTTCTCCTTCAATGGAAGTGTTCAAACAAAGGCGGGACAGATATCTGTCTGGGATGATTCAGTGAATCCTTCACTGAGCAGGGGGTTGGACCAGATGACCCTGGAGGTCCCTTCCAACTCTACCATTCTACCATTCTATCTATGTTATCAACTTTTTTTCCTCATTTTGAAATGACTTAACTACCAATTCTTTTTATGTTTTCCAAATCTGCTTTCTTACCCGTCTAACCCTACAATCATGGATGTTGGTCAAATTCATCATTCTAATTCATTCCAATGGATGTCCTGTGTATTATACAGTTATATTAGGGAATTGTTACTTAAGCCATTCCTTAATAAATGACATAACATGGCCTGCCTTCTTAAAGGTGTATTCACATGGGCAACTGAGAGTCGCATCCGAGAATGTCACCTCGTCCGTGTGCAATCTGACGTAAGGTAAGAGAACATGTTGTGATTTTTTTCCGTCTCGCGGCATCGCTGCAAGAGATCATTTACGCATGTGAATACATCCACTACAAATAATGGGTTGCATTTTCATGCAAGTTTCCTGCGTCTTGCAACATTTGAAACTTGCATGATTTTCTCGCCCATGTGAATGCACCCTAATACTTCAAGAAGCAACCTAAGTACACACAATTAATAGATATACAAATAGCAAAACAGGCTGCATTGGGTAAGAAGTGACTGGCATAGAGAATGAGGTGTAATTTATACTACTTTTCTTTGCAGGTGGCCGGGAGAATAAGATGCCAATCCTCATCTCCAAGATATTCAAGGGCCTGGCCGCTGACTTGACAGGTGCTCTTTACGTGGGTGATGCAATCTTGTCTGTGAATGGAGCCGACTTATCTGAAGCCACGCATGATGATGCGGTACAAGCTCTCAAGAAGACAGGCAAAGAGGTGGTGCTGGAAGGTAAATGTCTCTAGTCTACCAGAGCAAAGCATTCTGGGAATAATGAGGAAACTAATGGGTGTAGGGAGTAGTAATGAGGCAAGATGAGCTACAAAGTGCTATAGACAACAGATATATAAAGTGGCATGAGAAGTGGATATTTGGTTGTAGTTTAACTCTCCCCCACTGCTATGTTGTGGCCAAGAATGTCTCCTGATGATTCCCTCACAGCTGTTAAGGGAACTTGCACATTCCAGGGATGATGGGAGGGGGACGTGGGAGGGTTGGAACGAAGAAGCAAAGTGCTGCACCCAAGAATCTTATTTTCCAAAAATCCAACACCTAGAAGGAGTTGTTGGACTCGAAGGAAACTTTTTCTGTGTGATTGTAATGTTGATATTCTTATAAGTAAGTGATTACAATCAAAGGCGTAACTTGAAGCTTCTGGGCCCCAATGCAAAATATCTAACAGGGCCCCCAATTTTAATGCTTTGTTCATAGTACTGGGCTCCCTATATGGCGAAGAGAGGCCTTATGGGCCCCCTGAGGCTTCTGGGCCCGGGTGCAACCGCATCCCCTGCTTCCTCTATAATTACGCCTCTGATTCCAATAACAGACCAAAAGGATCCTTTATTGCGGAAAACAATTGAAAGGAAGCTCTGGTACACCGGTTGGTCGCCTCTAGCTTAGGTACAAGATATGGTACGGGTGGACATGGAGGCATACAGGTTCAGTATGGTATCCTGCGGCATACCGGTCCATATTTACTGTAACTGAGCCTCTAGATCGTGCAAACTCAAAATTTGTCGAATTTTGCATCCCAGATGGTCCCATACATGTTCTATTGGTGATAAATCTAGTGACCAGGCAGCCACAGAAGTGTGACAATGTTGTGGAAACATTCCTGTGATAACGTTACTGTGTGCGGCCGAGCAATATCCTGCTGAAAGCCGCCATTAGAGGAACACATGTGGCTGCAGGATGTCCTGAACATATCGCTGAGCTGTCATTGTCCCTCGTACCACTACTCGGGGGAACGATTGTTGTATGGGATGCCCCCCAGACCATCACACCAGCAGTGGGGGCAGTGTGCCACTCCACAGCAAACGCAGGATTGAGGCACTCACTCCAAGGTCTCCAGACACAAACACAGCCGTTGTCAGTGAGAAAATTAAAGCTGGATTTGTCGCTGAAGACAACCCGGTTCCACTCTGTCACTTACAACACCACTGCAAATGGAGGTGAGAGTGGGCAGGTGTTAAAGACAGTACATGTAATGGGCGCTGGGAGACCAAATGTCCTTTAGCCAAACACCTGCAAATGGTTCCGACAGACACAGGGCTATAACAATGGTGCCACCTGTCTCTGGATGGCGGACAACGAAACAGTTGGAGCTGCTCGTGCTTGTCGGACGATCCTCTCTACTGGTGGTCTGTCAAGGGCGTCCTGAGCCCGGTCTCCTTGAATACCCTCACACATTCACTGGTCCCAACAGCCACTAACAGTCTGGTCAAAACTGCAGGATTTCTGGGTACCCTGGTGGCTCTGGTGATCTGGTCATCAATTGAGGTGGGATGGTAGCCCTGATTTAAAAATGTCCTTTTAAGATGGTATAAATGTTCCTCTCTGTCTGTTGGATTGGAGCAGATCCAGTTATATCTGATGGCCTGGCTATAGACAATGGACTTTTTGATGTGTTTAGGATGGTTGCTGTCCCATCTGAGGTATGTGGGCCGATCAATCGGTTTCCGGTATAGGGATGTCTGTATTGGGTTGTTTGAAATATTTATGGTGATGTCCAAAAACTTGATTTCTGAATACGAGTAGCTTAATGTCAGGTTTATGGTGGGGTGGAATGCATTGAATCTGGAATTTTATTAATTCTTGTTCGGTGTTGGTCCAGATGATCACAATGTCATCAATGTAGCGGAAGTAGGCCAATGGTTTGCTGGGGCAGGAGGCCAGAAAGTCACTCTCCAGTTTTACCATGAAAAGGTTGGCATATTGTGGTGCCATTTCACTGCCCATGGTGGTTCCGGTGAGTTGCAGGAATATCTCTAACATTGTGGAACGCTGCGGAATTACAACCGTGCGAAATTCCATGGAGAAATCTACAGCATTTCTGCATCAAAAACAGAGTACAATTTGCACCATTGGTGTGGAATTTGGCTCAAAATTAGCTGCAAATCCAGCAGATTTCAGTGCAGATTTTGACTTTATTTTTAATGCAGAAATACTGAAAAGAGTTACTTTGGAGCAGAGAGCTGGATGCCCAAAGATAAGGACAGGTTCCCTTTAATATAAAAGGACTCTCAGGCTGCCCATACATTTTAGATAGCTGTCATTCAGTGAGTGCCTGTCTCACCGAACTCTGCTATACACATGAATGCTTGGATCTATCTGCATGTACCATGACTGTAGGGAAGGGAGAAAACCACTGCTGCCAGACAATCCCACATGCCTGATCCTTATCTGCCATCGGGGGAGAGCCAGAAGGCCCACATACACAGTAGAATAACGTCTGGTCCTGCTGAAATTATTGGGTTCAGCTGATCTAGATCCAATGTGTATGGCCATCATCAGAGCACAATTTCAGCACATCTGTTGGAAACTAGTTTTTTCCACAAAAGAATGACTAATTAATGACCAGTAATTAAGGGTGTAATTAAAAATGTCAATTCCAGCCAACGTTTTTTGAATATCTATGGCCAGATTTATAAGACTTGCTAACTCCTATATACTAAGGACTGGGTAGACATGATAACGGGGATATAACAGGAGCCAATTCTCGCACTGAGCACTGCATATCTTGCAGTAGATATGCGGAAACGGTTAAAAGTGCTTCTGAATTCTCTCTTGGGTGTCCAACTCTTACTGACAATTAAAAACCAGACTTACACAGCTGAGTTACTAGTGCAGCATGAAGTGACACCAAATTAATAGGGTTTTCCCAAAATAGTAAGCCCAGCAGATGCCAGTGGAGGAATGGTTTTTGTACTGGTGTGTCATCGAAAGGTCTTCCGCTTGGATTGAGAATGATCTTCCTGATGCACACGAGTGTCCCGATGCATTTGTAACTTGGCTAAGTAGTTTAACGTCACCTAATTTAACAGACCAGAAATTAATTTTTCACGTGGTCATTAGAAAAAATGCTTAGAGGACAACGGGATGGGATTTCCAAGATCTTCTAGTGTCAGTGGCATGCTGGTTGGCCACTATGTACTATAACAGTGACCCTTTTAAAGGTCAGCTCCATTTAGGAGCAAAGTGTGATAAAAATAGTGACATATTTTACAGGTCAGTTCTTTCCAGACCCCAAACCAATCTGCAGTAAATAGAAGTTGTCCTCTTCTCGCTGGATACTATGATTACTAGGTAAAACGTTGCATAGCCAGGAAGCTTGCTGTGTGAGAATCCGAAGAGCCGGTGACAGTGGAGTGCAGTGTTTTGTAAGTTGCACTTCGGATGGAGTCCAGGTTCCAGAGTTAAGCAAACATTTGCTACCATGCAAAGTGGAGCAACATAAGGGCATCAAACAACCGCATCAATCCAGGTTGCCAGAGTCAGACATGTGACTGTTCCGTAGCTATCTCCAGTAGACTTACCACTGCTGCCAGGGATGGTCATACTGGCCTTAAGCTGTTAAGAATATGTATTACTCTGTAAATGTAAGAACAATTTCCGCATCCAGTGAAGAACCATGTTTTGCAAATTGCCCAGGCGTCTGTCATCCTTTGGCCTACTGGTACCCCAGCTTACATGTGCTCGAACCCCTTTATATGGAGTATGTCCATAGCAGTTTTTAGAATGAGGTTCATTGGGCCCACCAGAGATAATAACTTTGAAGACCCATGCTTCATCTATACAGAACATGTGCATGTCCACGTTAAATCACTTTGTAAACACAGGATACGTCATTAATAGGGTCTGTCAGGTTATTTGTGAATTATTCCATAAGGGGTAGACCATAGAGACAAATGATTGGCACCCAATAAGCTCCATATTGTCTTCTGATGCACCTCTGGGACCCATTATTGTATTAGCAATTTAGATTTCCCCATCTCGTGCTTTGATCTTTTAGTACTATGTTTATAAAACCATAGAAATCCCTTAACCCCTTCCCATTAAAGGACGTAAGTTGAAGTCTTGGCTAGAAAGGTGTTCACGCAAATGGATGTAAACTTACATCCTGTGGATGGCATGGGCTCAGAAACAGACGGTGACTGACAGCTGCCCTCCTACTGCAACAGCGGGGATCGATGTTCTCACGGATCTCCGCTGTTAACCTGTAACAAAATAGTAATAAAAAACAAACAAACCACTTTTTGTGCATTTCCCCCTTTTTGTTTATATATATTTTTTAAATAAAACCCAACATGTTTGGGATCACATCTGTAACCACCTGTACAATAAATTTAACCCAAAATTTATCCTGCACGGCAAAAAATATATTAAAAAAACCCCCTTAAAACAGCCAAAATACTTACTTTGCTCATTTCACCTCCAAAAAAATGCAATAAAAGTGATCAAAAAACGTATGTACCCCAAAGTTGTACCAATAAAAACTACAGCTCAACATGCAAAAAACAAGTCCTCATATAGCCATGTTGAATGAAAATAAAAAAGTTCTGGCATTTGAAAAGTGAAGATGAAAATCCCCCCAAAATCGTTGTGTCTTTAGGACTAAAATAGGCCACGTGCTTAAGGGGTAATGACCCTATTGGGTTAAGTACTTAGACAATTAGGATAAGGGATACGATAAAATCATCCTTTACCTCACTTTCACTTCCGCCCATTTAAAGCTGTGTGTCTGTGGGAGAATGGGAGCTGTGATGCTCTTGTCCAGTCAGCTGTGAATTTGGAAGAGCCTAGAGAATTGCATGACTGGCGGAGACCAAGATTTAACTATTTAGTGGAGTAAACTAACTCTACTCCTGCCGCGTCTGTAGCTCCACCTTCCGAAATCCATTGTATGTATCTTTATGGATACCTACTGTCCATTTCTTGATGTATCTTTATATTAATGTTGCATTTTATACTTTTTACTAGTGTTTTTTTTTATACTTTTTTAGCATGGCCCGTTTCACTCATAGATAATGTTCTGCTCTAATACATCCCACCGTTGTACCTACCTGCTCTGTGCTTTTAACATCCATTATTTAATTCATCCCAAGTAACTCGAAAAATAAGTTTTATGTTATTGAAGGGACATGGCTAATGTAGGAGGCGGGGGGGGGGGGGGGGGGGGTTAGCTTACGTTGGATGTGAACGCTGTAGAATTGTATGCAGACCCCACAATTTGAAAAAGACTCAAAGGGTCCTTTCACTCGAACAAAATATTTTTGCATTGCACATCTGAAAACTTTGAAAAATTCTGCACCAGAATCTGACAAATGGTGACAACCATAGGCATAGGGACAGGACAGACAGGAGATTCAGACCAGACATCACCGATCTGATGGAGTGGGGGAACAGATGACATACTACTCAAACAGCTAAATGAGTTTCAAACTACATACATTCACACACAAACCACTAGACGGACACAACAGGTTTCAAACAGACAGAGCTCTGAGCCAGACAGAGGTCAGGAAAGCCTGCATGCAGACATCACCAAAATAACTGGCACCCAGTAGACTTTATACACTTACATCATTGCTGATTGGTCAACCAGGGGAAACGCCTCCCCGTCAACCAATCAGTCCATGCACTTCAGGAGATGTTAAAGCAGAGAGAAGGGAACACTGAAGTATTCCCAGCAGGCAACAGCTAAGGGACCTTTTGCAGTGACAGGAATCAGTAAGGGAATCCTGACAGATGGCGCCTAAGAGCACATCTGCAGTGACAGGCAAGAGGCATACCTGTAGCGCACCGCAACAGTTTCCATCCATTTCTTTACACAATAGCGGATTTGATTCCTTCCGTGATTTTCTGATACCATATCTAGGTGTTAAAATTACAATCAATTTGGTCAGCAGGTAGTTAAAGTGTGAAGCGCATTATTAAGTAATGCTGACAGTGAGGTTGATAGTCATCTATCAACCAAGCCTATCTGCATGCGTAAATTACAAGGGAGGTTTTTATTAATGCACTTCATGAAGTCATCTGTGATCATTTATGAATTTAATCACACTCCAGAATATTTAAAGGGAAAGGTTCCGGCTGCCAACTGCCACCAAGATGTCAATACAATTGAAATAAAGCCTCCAATTTTCCAAAAATGGATACCTTAGAGGAAAAGCTCCTAACAGAAGATAACTCACCCGCTGTGAACAGCCTGTCCTAAGGAGGGAAGGCTGTCACACCTAAATCTGGATTGGCGTTGAAATTATATTGGTTTTGTTACGTAGGGACACCTTGTCTTTCTAGGTCATCCAACAGTGGAGAGCGTCTGTAGGAACTTCAAAGGTGAAACTCACATTGGTCATATAAGATAAAGACAGACTAGGTAAAAAGTTCCAGCGCTCCAGGCGCTTAGTTAGAACAATACACTAATACAGTTATATATGAAATCAGATAAATTCTCACTTACGTTATGGGGGGTCCTGAAACAGAGGACACTCCTAAAATCCAGGTATGCCCTGAACCGACCAGCAGTGTGAAAATAAAATGTGTGCCACGAATGTAGCCTAACACCATTTTATTGCTAAATGCACACATAGATACATCAAATGGGTATGCAACGCGTTTTGAAGGTTCACAAAGGAGGTGGAACCTTCGAAACGCGCATGAATGTATATAGTAATAATAAGGTGTTCGCCTTGAATCATGGCCTCAGATTTCATTTCCACACCACTGGTTGCTCAAGGCACACATGAGTTTTAGCAGGGTTTTCCTGTCTCTGGACACTCCCAGAATGTAAATGAGAATTTATCTGACTTCATCTAGAATTCTATTAGTGTATTGTTCTTACTAAATCTCTGGAGCGCTGGAACTTTTTATTTATTCTGTCTTTATCACCAAGATTTCAATGGCCAATTGTCAGCTGCCACCAAGGTTTAAACAGCCAACTGTCAACTGCTACCAAACCTTTAATGACCAACTGTCGCCAAGGTTCCAATGGCTGTATCACAGAAAGGAAGATATAAAATCAAACAACCACTGAAAATGGCCAGATACTTACTGATACAAGTATCTTGTATCAGTAAGTTTTTGGCCATTTTCAGTGATTGAATGCTCCAATGGCCAACCATCAACTCCCATCAAGGTTCCAATGGTCAACCATCAACTGTCACCAAGGTTTCAATGGCCAACTGTCAACTGCCAACGAGGTTTCAATGGCCAACTACCAACTGCCAAGAAACTTATGTCTGTATGCACAAATTACTGTCTCATTTTGGAAATCTGTGATGAAGAGAAGGCGCAAAAGCTAGGACTCTGGCATGACTCATTTATAAATATAAACTTAAAAGAGTCACTGGTGAACATAAAACCAATGATGCTTTATTTGAAACCAGCTCATAACATGTTTTGAGGTTCGCAGACCTCTTCATCAGATAGCTGGGTGAACATATAATATGATGTTCAGCATCCTAGTTCCCAGACACAGCTCAATAGAGAGCCACGATGAGTCAGCGTAAGAGAACCAAATGTCTGGGTGTAGCGAAAAGACTCTTTTAAGTCTATATTTATAAATGTGTCGCACCGGAGTCCTCGTTTCTTGTGCCTTCTCTCCAACGTGGTATCTATCGCTAATTTGACCACTGGTCAACCAGCATTCTAGGCCAACAGCAGTTTCATAAATTTGCTTCACCACCAATCCAGGGCACCATTACCGATCCTGGTTTCTGGGGCATGCTGTCCATTTTTTCCCCCTCTCTCATTTTGAAAACAGGGTTAAGATAGATTAATTTTTTTACATGTCTAATCCTTTGTTTCCTTCAACGCATCTATTGTGAAAGCTTTTTCCTTCTTTGGTATACAATATGATAATTACAACTCCGTCTACCATGTTTGATAGTAATATAAACTTGAATTTTCCTATCAGTTCTGCCTGATGATCCCTATGTTCCCTATGATTTCCATAGGACTCACATTGTGTTTGTCTTTTCTGTACTGCATTAAGTTGCCTGTACCACACTTAGTAGGCATTGGACCCACATTTTATCACTTACACATTTTTACGTCAAAGAAACAGTAAAAAGCAATTACTCCATTCCCCTGTAGAGATGATCCAAAAATAGAGCCGCGCAGCCTGGGGGAATTCTACATTTGAAGTCAGCTGTATTATCAGAGCCTTCCCTTTGCTAAAGTGAATGGTTCCAAAAACAATATTATACAGCAGAACTGTTTTAGAAGGATTGTTAACTGTATGTAATATACAGAAAAGTAGTTTAAAACAAAAACATTCATAAAAGCCACATAATACCTATAATAGCTATGGAAAACAGTTGAAGTAGCTCATAGAAGACACTAATTTAGCTATAGGATGTAGAGAGAGCAAATGCAACCACACCCAGGTCACTACGTCTTTGCCATATAATGCCTCATGCACATAGCTGAGCCTATATAGAGTGACATAGAGCCCCTATACTACAGTTCCTTTATACTGCCATATGCTGCCTCTGTATAGACTGTATGTCACATACAGTATATTCCCAATATACCCTGTATATTCTCAATATGTTTAGCAGCTCTTTTCCAGGTTAATGCATCTCTATAACACTTCTTCTGAAGTCTTCTGAAACTTGTTTGCAGTGAGGCACAGTTCACACTAATCTATCTTTCCTAAGAAGTAGGGATGAGCAAACTTTTGAAAAGTTTGGTCCGGCCAGTTCGCCAAACTTTTGCAAAAAGTTCGGTTTGGTCTGAATGTGTCCAAACCAAACTAGAAGTTCAACAAAACCCTTAAAACTGGTGTATAACACTGCCTAAGAGCCATTAAAGCCTGTGTAACACTATGAGAATGTTATACAGAGCTTTTACGGCTCTTCGACAGTGTTATACACCAGTGTTCAAGACCAGTGTTGAGTGAACTGAAGTAGTAGAACCCTGTTTCTGATAGAACTTTGCTAAAAACTTGGTTCGGGTTTGTGCCAAACCAAACTTTTAGCAAAGTTGGACCTGAAACAGGGTTCTACTGGTTCAGTTTGCTTAACACAGCTGAGTATAGATTTGTGTGCTTTTATGTAATGGGCAAATATATGTGAGACCCATCCTTTCGAACGTAGTTGATACACCTTTTGCCAATTAACACTTGGGTGCTCAATAAAAGACACGATTGATGCAACTGTGTGTTATCCGCTTTAGTTAGATGGTGTCTATGTCTTTGTAACATCGTCACGGTGTTTTCCTCACTGTTTTTCTCTCCTTCCTCTGTAAAGTAAAGTCATATTCTACGTTGAACTTTCCAAAAAAATAGTTGTGTGATGAGTAAGTGCAGTTATTGCATCCAGATTGTGTGTGTGCCACAGGGATCCAGCTGTCCGCAGTTCAGAACACACTTCATGTTACGCCCAGAGCTGTTTTTTCAAAGTGACTTTCTAGATTCACTTTTCAATTATTTATGCAGGGATAAGAGCACACAGGACTTATTTTAAGGGGACTGAAGGATGAAATAAGGAACTAACGCGTTTCCCATATACATACTGTAATCTATAGGTAATAATACGTCTATACACATTCCATGTGTATTACTAGCTGTTTACTATAGTTATTTGTATGTATTGGTAGTAGGACCGCCAGATCTCAGGGGGTTGCACAACCTGAGTCACATAAGAAAACAAGCCTTGTTTAACCCCTTAGCGTCCGAGGACATATATGTGCATACTAGGTGCGCATCAGTAATATGGCACTGGCTCGGAAGCTGAACATACTTCATACACGGCCAGAGTCAGCTGTCTTTGACAGCTGACACCCGTCCGCCACAGCCGTAATCAGAGTTTATGCCAATTGCAGCTGTTAACCCTTTCAAATGCTGCTGGCAATTCGGACAGTGGCATTTAAATCTCTCGATCGGTCATCAAAGGTCTCAAATGGCCCCCTCTCGATGAGATTGTGAAGTAATAGTAGCCAGGAGCCTTCTAAAGGTCCCAAGGGATGCCATGTGTTTCTGTCTATTAAGACGTGCTTATGGCACGTCTCAATACAATGCTGGTAGAAATACTATATGCTGCAATACTGAAGTATTGGAGTATATGGTATAAGTATGAGCAATCCAACAATCTCAATTTCAAGTCCCTTTAGAGGACTAAAAAAAGTTTTAATTCTTGTAAAAAATAAAGAATGTTAAAAATGTAACCCGCTTTCCTTTTTCTTATTTGGTAAAAGTCTAATCTGATCAAAATAACGGATTATTTATCCTGCATGGGAATGTTGTCCCAAAAAATTCACAATGCCAGAATTGTGCTTTTTTTGGTCACCCTGTGTCAAAGTAAAAAAAAAAATGAATAAAATACAATCAAAAAGTCGTACGTACACCAAAATACCAATAGAAACCACGGGTCGTCCCTCAAAAAGAAAGCCCTCGCACAATCCCATTGATGGAAAGATAAAAATGTTGTGGCAGTCAGAAGATGTGACTGAAAATTTTGTTTTTTAAAGATATTTTATCCCTCAAAAGTAGTAAAACTAAAAAACTACATACACTTGGTTTTGTCATAACAGTACTGAACCGCAGAATAAAGGTATCTTGTTCCCTGTGTACTGCAAAAACTGCCTCCCCCCAAAGATGGTGCAATTGCGTTTTTTCCACTTCACTCCACTTTAATTTTTAAAACATTTTCAGTACATTATACGGTACATTAAATAGTACCACTAAAAAATACAACTCGTCCCGCAAAAAAAGCCTTTAAACAGCGACGTCAACGGAAAAATAAGAGTTAGCATTTTTGAAAGTGGGGAGTAAAAACCAAAAATAAAAAGGCCGTGTCATTAAGGGGTTAATAACAGCCTGTGTAGCCTAAGTATTATGTGGTTTTCACAGTAATGAGAGATTTACAATGATTTACTGAATGTTTGGGGGATGTGTCACACAAAAGATGCCAGTACTGTTTGTCTATGGATGCAGTATGAGGGCTCAGTCACACGGGCGCATCCGGGCGCCGATGCGCCCGTGTTACTGCAGGATAAGACGGCCGCACTGCAGGTGCGGACGACTCTCCGCACCGCCGGAAAAAAGAACATATGACCGGCTCCATTGCCGGTCATGTGTTCTTTCTTCCTGCGGTGCGGAGAGTCGTCCGCACCTGCAGTGCGGCCGTCTTCTTCGCGCAGTAACACGGGCGCATCAGCGCCCAGATGTGCCCGTGTGACTGAGCCCTGAGGCTTTTCAGATGCAGTGCTGTGCAACCAGCTTATAATTAAAAAATTGCAAAGTAGAAGTAACTGTGCAGCTCCATCCTAATGACTAGAGAGTGTTGAGTTCTATATTGAAACAAGAAATTGGGGGTCTACAAAAAAAAATCCAGCACCTAGAAGGAGTTGTCGTTTGGCTGCAAATCTGGGCATGGAGTTACATCTCAGGCAGATATACAAATGATTAGAAATGTGGCGATTAGATGAACAGTCTTGTCAACTGAGGCCCTAAGAGAGGTTCCCTCCTTGGCCTATAAAAGTCTCTCGGAAGCTCCTTGTGTGCAGTGACCTCTTGTTCCTCTTGTGTAGAGCTTGTTGACCCCTAGACGCTTCTATGACACAGAGAAGAGATTTCACCCAATAAACAGAGTTTGGGAGGGGCGCATTATTGGAATGCAGGAAGCTGCATGGTCTTATCGATGAATTGACCGCCACTGGAGCCGTTTAGTTTATTTTAGGAGTTGTTGGGACTGCTGGATGCGTGAGGTCATGCACACAAGGCGACCGGGCTCAGGATGCCCTTGACAGATCACCAGTAGAGAGGATTGTCTGGCACCTTTCTTTGTGCTAAGAAACCTCTACATAAGCAAGAAAGTTGGGTACCTGGCTGTGTACTATCACTGAACCACTTGGGAGAGATGGATAAATGGAGTGCACAACACATGTCTATAGAGCTAGTAACCCATCCATTAAGGTTTGCTTGGATGTGGCGGATGGGCCCGTATAGTTTGATCAAATTATGCACTAAGTACCTTGCATTTTTTATGCAGTTCGTATAAGCAACAGTTGTGCATTTTCATGCAGATATTAAATGTGTATGGGTGCTGAGGCATGTCGACTAGGCCTGCCTCTCACCACGATTAGCACTGTCTTTTAGTACCTCCTTTTCTCTCTCCAGTCGTTGCCTGCTGGAGAGCACCAGGAATTGAGAGTCTTGCTCTTCATGACAATTACAAACATTGCCTCCATCCGCACACATAATCCACACATAGTGCCGACTGAATAATGCTGCTGGAACCCACCCTAAAAATGGGAGGACAGCAGCAAAGAAGGTAGGCACCAAAGAAGAGCTGCATCGTCCATAGCTCTGCAGAGACAAGCATCCTCAGGAGTGTTTAGCCTGCCAGATGCTTGCCTCAGCACCATTTCTCCTGGCAGGAAGAGAATGGCAGCAGGTCTACAGCAGAACTGTATACAGGGGAGGTTGTCAGAGGGATAGTGCAGGAGAGGCTGCTTAGAATCCTCACACCTGGTGGGGGAGAGGCACCTGGCTGCTCTCTAAAGTGGTGGGGGAGAGGAGCCTAGCTGTTGCTACTGTGATGAGTAGTCACCCCCATCACATGACTGCTATTTATGGTGGGCAATTTTTAATTTAATTATTATACCACAAGGGGGAGATGTTTCAAGTGTGATGCTTTTACTGAGAGGGGGAATGCTCTAAGTATGATGCTTATACTGTGAGGGGGAAATGCTTCAGGTGTGATTATTATACAGCGAGGGGGGATGCTCAAGATATGATGATTATACCGCAAGGGAAGATGCTCCAGGTGTGTGCCTATACTGTGAGGGGGGATGCTTCAGGTATAATGATTATACAGCAAGGGGAGATGCTCCAGGTGTGATCATTATACAGTGACGGGTGGATGCTCCAGATGTGATGACAATACAGGGAGGGGTTGATGCTCCAGGTGTGATGCCTATACTGTGAGGAGGAATGCTCCAGGTATGATAATTAAATTGCAAGGGGAGATGCTCCAGGTGTAATGATTAAATCACAAGAGGAGATGCTCCAGATGTGATCATTATACAGCGAGGGGGGGATGCTCCAGGTAGGATGATAATACAGGGAAGGGGGATGTTCCAGGTGTGATGATAATACAGGGAAGGGGGATGCTCCAGGTGTGATAATACAGGGAGGGGTGGATACTCAAGGTGTGATCATTAGACAGGGAGGGGTGGATGCTCCAGGTGTCATGATACTACAGAAAGGGAGATGCTCCAGGTGTGATCATTATACAGCGAGGGGTGGATGCGCTAGGTGTGATGATAATACAGTGAGGGATGCTCCAGGTGTGATGATTATACCATGAGGAAAGCGTTGGATGTGTATATTGGGCAATCTGTAGATTATACCTGGGGTGATCTGGATGTGTAGGTGATTACAGGAAGGAGAGTATGTTTGGATGACCTGTGTAGGTTATACTGGGAAGAACGGCACGCTGGATGTGTAAATAATGTATAGTATTGTACAGCAAGTTTTTTTTTTATTATAGATTAATCATGAATGTATTTTAATTTGGGGAATAAAAACTTTGTTTGGACTCCTAAATTTTTCATTTAAGGTGCCAATGGCTCCTAGGTTATTTCTTTTCATCTGGAGCCCTGAATGATAGATCTATAGTACACGCAGGAATGCATCATTACATCAATGATCCCATCAAAAATAAAATATAAAGTGGAGATATGCAGACATAAACATGCCAAAAGAATATCCTGCTTATAGTCTGTTTGCACAGTAGAAGCTAATTGCTATGAATAGAGTCTTATCTACATCCCCACCAGAGTGTCCTCTTCAGAATACAATGTTATCTCCACCAGGTACCGACTGCTGGGATGTTCTCTGCCTTGTAGGTCAGCAGTAGGATGTTATCTACATGAACATTAGTACTGTCTCTGCTTCCTTTATCAGTCAGGCTCTATTCACATCTACGTTCGGGTTTTTGTTCTTCTGCTCCGTTACCGGAACAGAGAAATGGAAACTCTTCTGTAAACAGATCTGTCCTATGATGGAACTAAACCGCAGCGAATGGATCCCATTGACTATTATGGGGTCGGGTTGGCTTACTTTTGCTATGCCTTATGCATTTTCTGCTATTTTGTCTGGGATTTCTGGAGGACTGAGCCTGAGTATATACTATTACTGACTAGAATAAGGCTGCCCATACACAGAAGATGAAAGTCAGCCCAAATCATATTGGCTATGTGGCAAAAATGCGATCTCTCAGGATGGGTTATTTCGGCCATTGTCAGCTCAAACGACTGTTGTGGCGTTCCGCTGCAATCAGGAGGTGGAGCTGGGATCATGCCACAATGTCTACTCTGGTCTACCTAACAGTGTGTTTGGCATTGGGTGCCGATAAATGGCTTCTTCCTGTCGCTGCTGGATGAGGTTTGATTTGTTGTAAATCCCTCAGTTGGCTCAGTGTATAACGTGTCCTACTTCACAGCTACAACATCTCATGTGGTGACTGATTGGTTGACAAGGAGGTGTTTCTCTTAGCTGGCCAATCAGCCATAATGGAAGTGTACCTATTCTTGGCCCGCCTCTACCTGGGCGCCGGTGATTGTCCTGCTTGAGGTGTTTGGTGTTAGTGGTTGTCTATAGCTAAGTACCTGTTGCTATTCATTCTGTTGAGGCTTATTCATTTCTACCTTATACTGTGTTATATACATTGCTCTTTCCATCTACATTTAACATCTTCCCTACCCTCCATCTAGGGACAGACTGGGGCCCCTAGGTTACTGACATTGGGCCCCCCTATCGGAGTGATCACCCTGTTTTAGGCATGGTCTGCCACACCAAAGGTGGTTAGGGATATCATTCCCATTCCTGCATTTCTGTTAACTGTTTTGTGCCCTATTTTGTGTTTTCCATTTTTGGTGATATGATATTTACCTATATTGGTCTATTGAGGACATTGATTACGTCTTTGCCTGACGTTTTGGTGACATCCGAGAAGGGTGCCATACTTGTGCCCTGCACATATGCAACAGTGACATAGGTATTAGCCAAATACAATCAATTGCTTGTCACTTTGCGTACGCTGACCATCATTTTTTCCTTTTTTTTTTTTAAGTATCTATAATCTGCCATGTCCTTCTTACGAAGGACATCAACATGTATTGGCCACTAAAACGATCTGTGATTCAGTAGTATGTAACACACATCATGTATTGGCCACTGGAATGGTTTAGGTCATCATAGGTTTAGTGCTGGACAACCCCTTTAATCTTACTACCAAAAAATGCTGAACCTAGATATAATTTTTGTGTATAAGAATTTTACCGATATTTTAGATATTTGACATTAATGTCAAAATAACAGTCAGTGGACAGCTGCTGCCCGGTAATGACAGGCAAGGGTTGAGTGCTTTTTCTATGGCATGAAGCAATGATGTCTTCAATTCCAACCTGGTATTTGGAGCTGAGGATGAATGTCTCCCTACCTTTTTTGGCACATTACTTACTACTAATTTATCATCTTATCTCTACAGTGAAGTATATGAAGGAGATATCTCCCTTCTTCAAAGGCTCTACCTCCAGTGGATCGGGGAGCTGGGATGGAAGTGCACCAGTCCCTCCTCACAAGAAGACTTCCCCAGCCTTGCCTCCTCGAGACATAAAGGATGGGAAAAGCATACCACTGAAGATGTGTTATGTATCCCGCACTTTCTTACCTGCTGATCCTGAGAACAGGTGAGGCCAGAAATAGGTAATGATGAAGTTCTTATGATATTTGTAGAAGCATATAAGGATACTAGTAGAAACATATAGGAAGCATATAAAAACAATATGTGGCCTTCTGCTGATCCTGGTTCATGCGACTGGAGGGTTTCATACTTGTCTTCTCCCACAAAGTCCATATCCAAGAATTATTATCGGACTATGCTGAACTTAGCCCATTCCTTTTAAGGGTGGACACCCACTGGCGTTTTCTTCTCCACTACGCTGCGAGAGTAAAGTTAAAGTCTCGCAGCGCAGTGCGAGAAAAAAAACGGCATCATGCTGGCATATCGCCAGTCTTTACAATGGGGCCAGTGGCAGCAGCGCTAGCCCCATTGAAAAGGGATGGAGAATGCAGGGGACTTCTGCCACAGCTGTGACAGCTGTGACAGCTGTAGCAGGAGTTTCCTTCATTCCCGCGGGGACCGCGGGGGTGAAGGAAACCTCTGCCACAGCTGTGACAGCTGTGGCAGAAGTCCGTGGCATTCTATCCCATTGCTTTCAATGGGATCAGTACTGCTGCCGATCCCATTGAAAGCAATGGTTTCTGCCAAGCCCCGCAGTAAGATTATCGGGGAAGGGCTTGAAATATAAGCCCTTCCCCGATAATCAGCAATAAGTGTAAAATAAAAATAAAAAAAAAATTACTCACCTCTCCGGCACTAAGACGCGTCCTCCTGCTTGCTCCCCTGCACTGCTATTAAGCTCTTTCAGCAGGCAGGGATTTAAAAATGGCCTCCTGAAAGGGCTGTGCAGATTGGCTGAGGCCTCATGAATGAATAGCTAAAGGCTATGTGTCATTGGCTGAGCGCTCAGCCAATAGCTAAGCACTAGCTGCTATTGGCTGAGCCCTCAGCCAATCAGCACAACCCTTTCAGGAGGCGGGGATTTTTAAATCCCCACCTGCTGAAAGAGCTTAATAGCAGTGCAGGGGAGCCAGCAGGAGGATGCGTATGAGCGCCGGAGAGCTAAGTAATTTTTTTTTTTTTTTTACACTTTTTGCTGATTATCGGGGAAGGGCTTATATTTCAAGCCCTTCCCCAATAATCATACTACGGGGCTTGACAAAGCAGTGCTTTCAATGGGATCGGCAGGAGTGTCGATCCCATTGAAAGCAATGGGATAGAATGCCGGGGACTTCTGCCACAGCTGTCACAGCTGTCACAGCTGTGGCAGAAGTCCGCGGCATTCTCCCTATGTTTTCAATGGGGCTAGCGCTGTTGCCGCTGGCCCCATTGAAACCACTTGCGATATGCCGGTTCTATACCGGCGTCTTTCTTGCGCTGCGAGGCGAGAGTTTTCTCGTGCTCTCGCAGCGCAAGAAAGAAAAAATCGCCAGGGAGCGTCCACCCTAAGGGTTCTATAGTAGTTGCTTTAGTTGTGGAGCACATGTCCTTGGATCATATGTGTAAGCATATACTTATCTCACAATTGTCAATCTATTACGTGAAGTTAAAAGAATTATTATGTTTTACAGACTTTTCTAGCTTTAGAAAAGTTCCTATTTGTTTTTCTGCAATTACCATCCACTTTCTTAGCTGTTCCCTCCTCTGGGATCTCTCTTGTTACCTGGCGATGAGAGCCAAATATTGTTACAGTTCACAGCACAGGAGGAATGAGGACATAATCCATCCAGGGCTCTTCAACGGAGATGAATGGCATAACTCGAATGGTGCCCATAGGCATTAGTTTTTGCTGATAGACTCTGCTGTTTTATCATCAGTATCTCTTGATGTTTGTAGATGCCAGGTTTGCCCCATTGGACGGGAACACTGCCGATTTTCATTGCATGCAATCTACAGCATTTACAGTAGCACTGAAGTAGATGTGATTTAAACAAGTCTCATCCGCATGCTGCGGAAAAAATCTGCATGGAAATTAACCTGCGGTGTGGTTTTAAATCGGCAACATGCCAACTTACGCAGACTTACCAAATGGACCCTTTGGTATGCAAATGTTTCCATTGGAAGAATTAACTGTGGATTGCATCCGATGATAGCAGTGATACAGAATAAATTTGAAACTGTATTGAAAACCTGCAGATAACACGTTTCGAGGCGATACACCTCTACATCAGACAACTAGATAATGTATCTGACAGTCAGTTCATCATAGTCTAATTCACAAGCTACTCATAACCTCTTTCCTTGTTGTTCCTGCGCCCTTCATGAACTATCACTTTTTCCAAGTGCTCTGGGCCTTCCAGATTCTCTGTTGTTTGGGCTGCCTGGGTGGAAATTCTGGGAGTCAAATGGGCAGGCCAAATGGTGGAGCATCTGAGAGGGCCAGAGAGTTGGATATATGGGGTTGTGCCAAAGCTCTATTTTCCTCTAAGAGAAGACATGACAATTTTTGGGCGGTATTTCAACTCTTACACGGAAAAATCTACACTACAAGAACTATACATATTCCCATTGAAAATAATGGAATGTGGAAACTCCATGGATTCTGGTGTGAATATCATCACGCCACATCAGACAGAATCTGTGAAGGAGGCTTTAAATCGCTTTTCTCAAGATAAGCTCAACTCTGTACCCAAAGAAATAAGTTGCATGTTGAGTTCATACATGGATTATGGACTCCTGTGCTCGCTGGTTGCAGTTAATACCCTCATTATACAGTCTCTATAAATGTGACCGTGATACCTCCAATTAGCCGCCGTGCCCCCATAACTATACCACTGATATCCTCAAAGTTCCCACCAATATTCCCTCTCCTATGATCATGCATTGACATACTGCTTTGGAAGGCATTGCAGGCAGTAGGGACCAGTGCTTGTTTCTGGTGCCTGGCTTCAAAGAAGCAGCAATCTTCTAATAAAAACCGTCTGGAGAATAGTGCGCTTCTTGTTCCAGGTTGGAAGCTTAGACGTAAAAATGTTTTCCTTTGTTCTCAATCATTTGTCTGTGCTTTTATGCAGATACCTAGAGATTTGTTCAGCAGATGGAAGAGATGTTCTTTTCCTTCGAGCAAAAGATGAAGGTACGGCCCAGTCCTGGTTCAGTGCCATCCATGCCAATGTCAATGCTCTGACACCACGGGTCCGTGATGACGTTAAACAGCTTGTGGGCAAGGACATTAAGCACATGGGTTGGCTGACGGAACAGGTATGGCAATAAGTGAGGCTCTTATCACAATTCACAGGTGTCTTCCAGTCTCTCCTTTTGGCTATAGACGTTCTTTCTTCTTTTTTAGCTGCCACAAGATGATAAACAGAAACTCCTGGCAATACTTACAGAAAAAGATCTGTTGCTATACAATAGTCTCCCCCACACCAGAGATGGCTTCAGTAAACCTGTATTCTGCCACCCGCTGATTGCTACCAGGTAAGGGAGAAATGCTAATTTAGAAGTATAAGTGACGATCCAGCATGAAGTCACTTATAGTTCCAGATCATATCAGGTTGTGCAAGCTCTGTCCGCAGAGCAGATGAGCCTTGGTGTCTTAGGGGGACTCAGAAAGTTTTTATATCTATTTTCACTGGATCCTAGAATCTTTCAGTTACTCTTCTGTTACATACAGTTCGTTGAGATAATATGGAAGAGATTGGCAACCAGTCTGTCTGAAGCTGCTCTACAATTCCCAACATGTGCCAACAGACAGCAACATGCTAAATATTGTAGTCTCCTACATTGCTTACATAGGCACAGTAGATCATTCCTACAAGGCACTGTGCCATGTAAACTATAACATGATAGCACTTTTCAGGGTGCTGATTGATAGGTGCCCAGGAGGTCTAAGGCTGGGGTCACACGGGGTGGAATTCTTGCGGAATGGCCACTCCGAAAAACAACAAGAATTCCGCTGGAGAAGCGCAGCTTCAAAACCCGTGGCCGTTAGCCGCGGGTTTTGAAGTGGCTTTGCCACCTGCATTTCTGCTGCGGCCATCTCTCCCCAAAGAGAGGAGAAAAGGCACTGTGGAAGTGAAAAAAGAATTGACATGCTGTGTCTTTGTTTTCCGCGCCGCAGGCCCGTTTCCACGTGGTTTGGCCACAACGGATTGGCTGCAGCGTGTAGACAAGATTTTTGCAAAATCTTGTCCACTTTGCTGGCTAATCCTCGGATTAGGAGCCATGGGCGGAACTGCGAATAGACATTCCGCACGGAAATTCCGCTGCAATTCCGTCCTGTGTGAATCCAGCCTAAGGGCTCTTTCACACGAGAGTATGTCGGCCCACCGTTTTCATGGTCAGCCGGTATATGCTGTGATCTGATGCATTGGATTCCAATGCATCAGATCACATGGCCATATTCCCGCGACGTAAAAGCGCCCGGCTGGCCAATATAGCACCAGGTGTTTTTACGTCGGGCCCAAAAGATAGTCCTGGAACTATCTTTTGGGACGGAATATAGGACTATCTTTTGGGCCCGACGTAAAAATGCCCAGTTCTATATTGGCGGGCCAGGCGCTTTTATGTCAGGGGAATATAGGCATGTGATCTGATGCATTGGAATCCAATGCATCAGATCACAGATACAGCGGCCGGAGGTGGGAGGGAGTTTAGCAGCGTGATTGCTAAACTCCCTCCCTCTTCTCTCCTCCCCTCCAGCTAATTGCGATGGGAGGGGGCGGGACGAGGGCGGAGCCAAGCGCAGCCCCATTCCGCCTTCTTCCGTTGCTGGCTGCGGACCAGGGGTGGGACAGGAGCCAGGCGAGGAGGTGAGCCAGCGAGGGGGAGGGAAGGAAAATCTGCATGGCAAGCTCAGCGTGTATGTGCCGGGGCCCATGCTGTTTGAACGTCTCAAACGTTAGATTTGTGCACCCATTCACAAGTTTTTACACCTCACACTTAGTGTATATCGGCCGGCCGTGAAAATGCTCCTGTGAAAGAGCCCTAAGGGTCCTTTTAGACTGGATGAATTCTTGGCCCAATGCAATGAGCACTGATTGACACACATGTCAATCAGCATCCGATTAATTTTTTTTTTGCACTGTGATGAGGATCGTTTTGGGGGCGAATGACCACTAGTATGATTGTTCATCCCCATAGTCAGGCTGTATATATCCACTGTTCGCAATTTTTATGCTAGCTGAAACTGAGCAAGCAATCTGCCAACAAATGAGCGTTCACTTGTTCATTGGCTGATAGGTGGTCATTTTACGTGGCCTAATAGTTGGGCGAACAAGCCCTTGGAGGAACGTTCAGCTTCAATAGTTGACCAGAGTAAAAGGATCTTAAAAGAGTTATCCCAAGATTGACTTTTATCACCTAAGTTTGATTGGTGGAGATCTCACGGCTGAGACCGCCAACAATCCCTAGAATGGGAGTCCTGTGTCCTGCGGAGAGTGAATGAAGCAACGCCGAGCATTTGCAGTGCCGTTCCATTAATTTCAATGGGACTGACAGAAATAGCTGAGTAAATACAGTCTCTCCATCAGCCCCATCGAAAATGACTAGAGTGGCACCATGCATGCTCCATCACGGCTCCATTCAATCTCCTTCTCACTGCGGGCGTGCAGTGAACCCTAAGTGAGGAAGGCGGTAGACACATGGGA